>NC_054706.1:62805830-62868330 GCF_016097555.1 Gigantopelta aegis
GATGAAAAAATTTGTTTTGTCCAACCAACACACTCACATTTATCACCAATCACAGGACTTGTGGTGTTCACTTCTCTATCAAACGTTCGGTGCACCTCGAACTTTGACCCAGCCGGAAGTTATTTGCTTTAGTACTACCTAAATCAAGTTAATATAAACCCCTTGACAAATAACAAAACATATCCTTTTATGTTTAAAAGTGCCCCTTTTGTCTTACTAGCTGGATACCCTATACTATTACATTTCCCTGTTCTTTGTACTGGACTGGGTAAAGCCCCGGTCACACTGTCAAGGATCGTCTGGCCGGATCCGCGACAGATGAAAACCTCACGGATGACCCCGGATAGTGGTCTATCCGCGGTCCCCTACGGAATGAATGAATGAATGTTTAACAACACCCCAGCACGAATAATACATCGGCTATTGGGTGTCAAACTATGGTAATGCAAACAAATAATGTGATGATCAACATCAATATAAAAATTCAAGATTTAAATAAAAACAGTGTACAGAACTGTGCAAAAATACAACTATCACAGATAGATACTGACTTTTACTCAAAATTTCAATTTGTGCTGTATTGGCCATTCTTAAAGATAATGTTACACCCCTGCACCACGGTGAGGTTACAGCACGCGCAGGGGCGGTCCCCTGCGGATGCACTACGGTTTAATTACGGTTTTCGACGGATAAACCAAGGATTATTATGGATAAGGGTTAGTTGACAACGGGGAGCGCTACGGGTCGCTAGGGATCACTAAGGATCGGTACAGTTTAGTATGGACCATAACGGATTGTCACGAATGATGCCGGATCATATCCGTGGCTAACCCGGAGTCCTGATCCTTGACAGTGTGGCCGGGGCTTTGGTCTCTCCAAATACGCCCAGATGTATGTATGCGTTGATACAATGTTTCTTTCTTCTCTAGGTTGTGAAAATGATGATCGTCGTTGTTATTATTTTCTGCCTGTGCTGGCTGCCCACCCACGTCTACTTCCTGGTGACCAACGTCTACCCGTTAGTGACGCACTACCGCAACATACACCAGATCTACATCGTCATCTACTGGCTGGCTATGAGTAACTCCATGTACAACCCCATCATATACTGTTGGATGAACGCCAAGTAAGTCTGACGTCATCTACAGAACACAACAGAACAGGCCCATGCTTATAAAACGTAATGTCCAGACTTTAATGTAATGCTATTTGAATGGCGTTGCCATGACGTTAAAGTCTGGACTTTATAGAAGTCTAGACTTTATGTTTATAAGCACGGGGCCAGAATTTTATTACACTCAGGCCGTTAGGCAACGGAATATGGGGAAAACATGAACAATTACATAATATAATAGACAAGACAGGACAGGGTTTACAGGAGAACATTAAATAGTAAATAATATAGTGTATGAATAGATAAATTATATAAATACATGTATACAGAAATACAATGAGTGGAAAGAACAAAAATACATATATACAATAATTCATAATATTAGGTAAAGTATAATAATTGAAGTTCATTATATAATTTGTTATACATGTACTAGTATATTTCGATTTATTAAAAATAAGAATATATGTGCAATAATATTAAAGCATATTTCACTCCAGTGATGTGGTATATATTGATGCAAATAGCTACGGTCTTTTAAATTTATCATTAATTTCTTTAATTAATTTGCTGACTTTTCTTAGGACACCTAGTCATTAATTCTTTAAATTTTAGGGTATTGGGGTTCACATAATGATATTGTTTTAGGAGTGCTTTTCGAGACTTAGTAAAGAAATACATTCGAGGGGGCCGGGACATAGCCTAGTGGTGAAGCGCTCGTCTAGGCCTGGTGTGCGGTCGGCCTACGGTCGACAGGAAACCCGCTACATTTCTTCATTAGTAGAAATGATGTTTTATATGCATCATCCCACAGACAGAATAGCACATGCCACAGCCTTTTATAAACCAGTCGTGGTGCACTGGCTGGAACGAGCAATAGTCCAGTGGGCCCACCGACGGTAATCGAACCCAAACCGACTGCGCATCAAGCGAGCCTTTTACCCGTGTTTATAAAACATATCATTAAATTATATACCTAAATGTTGGTAATTATGTACACTTTCTGGAGAAATTAAATGTATGAATTATAAGGCAACATTTACAATGGACGTTTATTAAGTCATATTTCGGTGCCACTCTGTTTTTAACAAAGTTTCTGCACGTGGTGTTCTGTCTTTGGGAAAGTCCATATAAAAGACATCTTGTTTATCAATACTATTGGTGAAGCGACGGGTTTACAGTAATTCACGAGTGCATGCATGACAACTGTATATATTCCGTTGAGCTCTATTCTGTGCAAGTATGGGTCTTCTAACCTAGTCGTGGGAATAGCAGTCCCCTCGTGGTCGGTGTAGGAGGGATGAAACATCTTGTTACGGATATCCTAGGAAAGTGGCGGATCATTCTAAGGACGGGCACATGATAGTGGATCATAAAAACAATTACGACTTTGCCCAACATCCTTTCGACTTTGTCTTGTGCAGAGATACGAGTTTGATAATAGAATACGGTTTATCGTTTAGATTAAATATATAACTGGGGCACCAACACATCAGCGTTCTTCAAACTATACCGTGGCTTACCACGTACCACATGTTGACATTAAAGAAACATTCCTTTCACATCAGGTTTGATTGGCTTACGAGAATGCGTTCTGCCTAGCATCCTATTCAATATAAACTAAATTAGCATGGCAGACTCGGTCATGCGAAGTGATGTCCGTCATTAATGTACCCCCACCGCCCAAACATCCGAAGCTTATTTCTCTAAGTTACACATATTCTAAATTGCTCATGTTCTAGTTGGATCCATAATGAAGCGAACATTTTCACGCCACTTAGAACGAATTGATATTGTTGACTGATGCGAAAAGCATACAATTTAAATCAAAGCCAGAAGGGAAATTAATTTAGCAAATACATGTTAGTCTTCACATGTTAAGTAACGCTCTCGTTTGGGGAAGCCGTGCATGAACAGTTACGTAAAAACTAATTAAAAGTACTAATTGTTGTATCAGTTAAGAATATTATATAAAAATAAACACGGGAAGATATTAATTTATAGTTAACGTAAGTAGATTTTCCGATTAAACCATTAAACGTGTGCGTCTCTCTCTCTCTCTCTCTCTCTCTCTCTCTCTCTCTCTCTCTCTCTCTCTGTCTGTGTGTGTGTGTGTGTGTGTGTTTCTCGCTATTACTCTCTAACCCTTCTCTCTCTCTCTCTCTCTCTCTCTCTCTCTCTCTCTCTCTCTCTCTCTCTCTCTCTGATACGCTCTTTCTCATTGTTACTTTCTCTCTGTGTGTGTCTCTCTTCATACATACACACACAAACAAAATCTCTCTCGCTCTGTCACACACACACACACACACACACACACACACACACACACACACACACACACACACGCACACACACACTAACAAGAATAATATTGTCCACCATCAAAGTTCCATTCCGATTTACTATTTAATGTCATTATTAAAATAGCGCCGACAATATAACTTGACCTGTACATCTAATTACAGTTTTCATCATCATTATCATCACCGTTTCGTTTTCCTCCCTTTCAGATTTCGACAAGGCTTTCTTCGAATATTTCGCTGGTGTCCTTTTCGTCCCTGCCGGAAGACACGACGACTTGTTAGCCATGAGAGAGCTTTTTACTCGACCCGAGCGAGCATGTCCGCCTCTGAGAAATACGACCGCAACGGCTCGCTGATGCACACCACCATGGACAGCCTCGACGACACGTCCACGGCAGCAGCCGGCGCCTACCGAATGCACCCGATGATCGCCAAAAGTCGATCACTGAAGCGAGACGACTCGATTTCAACCTCAACGTGAAATGGCACGATTTTGAGCTGTTAAGCAATATGTCTGTTTTGGGGAGACCAGGTCTATATTGAGCAGTTGAACGACGACAAATCGTAAATGAGGATCGTATTTCTGTACAAGACAGAGTGGAAAGGACGTTTTGACAAGGTTGAGACTGTTCCACGTATTGATGTTAGGTGTTTTGTCCAAAGGATGATATGCGTGCTGGACTATGTATGAAGTTCTGCTACTGATCATGAGTGTCTTCTGGACTTTCGTTCAGAACAGTCACTGGTTCGAATCCATCCAGAGAATGTTGAACTATATGTCACGGAGGTTTTTCGAAAGAGTATGACTTTTGCGACATGGTTTTAATATCAGTTGATGACTTGACTTATGTCACGTTGCCAATGCTAATGGATCAATGAATTGGAAATTGTCCCGATTGAAATATGTAACTGTAAGTCGCTTGTCCGTGTTTTTTGGACAGACAATAATAATTGTTAACATAGTTACAGCTTCGGTGAATGGTTTGACTTATGCCAGCATGACTACGCTAGAGGGGCTGCAAGCTAAGACTTTGTCTTGACTGACAGCCGTCACTAGTCGTTGTGAATCAACAGGTCATGACGTCAAGACATTTATTTTCTCGAACAATTCTTGACTATGGTACTCTTGAGGCATTGAGCAACTGGTATACATGTGGTTATTTAGCAGTGTTTGAGTCCACTTTGTAAAGAACTGGACCTTCGCTCAGAATAGGTCCTGATTTGAATCTGTGAAGATTGAGATACTAGCATGTATTATATATATAGGTCATGACGTCACGGCATTTATTTTCTCGAACGATTCTCGACAATTTTGAGACATTGAGCAACTCGTGTACATATGGTATTTAGCAGTGTACCTGTGAAGTGCGTCTGCTGCTATTCTCAATCAGTCCCCTTTGTGAAGTGCTGGACTTTCGCTCAGAGTAGTTCCCGATTCCAATCAATGACGTTTGTGTTACTGGTATGTATTATTGGAGATCCTCGACAGAGTGTGACTTTAACGTGGTTCCGGAATCGACGACTAATGCCATATTGCCACTCCTAATAGAGCTGCCAATTGGAACAGTGTGTCTTGACTGGAAAAGGAGACAGGAAGTTGTGAATCGGTTGTCCATGGCGAGGTCTCTTGGTGGGACATTATGATGTCGATCAGTTTAAAATGTATTGTTCCAATGGAATAATTAGAAATATAAAGATGAATTATAATGAAGGCTCATGTGCTTTAAGACCAATTAGCTGTACTATTAATTGCATGGCAATAGTTATAAATAATGAATGCTATTGCTATACATAGATACTGTAAAACATCCTTTTTTCGATCTCTGTTATCTCCTTATCCCGGGATATCTCGAAGTCGAGACAATGGTTCCATAATATTATTTTCACCAGAAAGTGTTGTGTTTATCTCGACTCGCCGTTATCTCGAGCTGTTTGTTTCGGTCCCTTCAACAACATAGCGACGTCCTAACATTGGACACTTTTAGAACAATCTCCGTTTAGCTATATTTTCCTGTCTAATACGGATTGTTAAAGCTATACAGTAGTTTATACAATCGTAAATACATTATTTGCAGTAATCCAAATTGTTGTATAGCGCTAGGAAACACACTCTGGTATATTTAAATCCTTATAATCCAGAAATATACGTTTCTACATTATCTCTCCTCAACGCACAATATCGGAGTTCGTTCAAATCTTAATATATAACATTACTTTTGTTGTCATTATTATTCTTTTACTGATCTTGTGTTTCATTGTTGTTATTGGTTTTGTTAGAAAATACACGTAATTTACACTGTTCTGCAATTCTAAAAGGTTTGGCAAAAAAGAAGAATATGATGTTGTTAATAATGTTAACAATTCTGGAAAACAAAGAAAGAACGTTTAGTATAGATCAGCGCAACACTGGCACATGGGAATCTGCGTTAGTGGGGGTTGGTACCCTTTTTCTTTGCTTTCACCCCTTCCACACTGCAGATTAGCAAACGTACCTTTATTTTTTATTCCTGTGTTTTTCTCTCCATCTGACAATTTCAGGGTTTGACCTTAGCGATAGCCCGGGGTGTTTTGACAATATATTTCTCGCTCGGGCTACTAGATATCTAAACCCGGTAGTCCGCCAGACTACTAGATATTGTTTTGTGCACATCAACTTACTCCGCAATCGACAAAACGCTTAATTCACATACCTTTATTTATTATTCCTGTGTTTTTCTTTCCATCTGATAATCAAATGTGGTTATAGTGGATTAATGTGTATTATTATAACTGCATATGTTAAGCAATAAATTTGCCTATTTTGGTGCAATTCCATGTATAGTTATACTAGGTTAAGACAACCAACTACCAGCACAAAGTTGGCCAACTTTCTGATCTCACAACTTCTACGACTGTCCAGTTGCTAATCTGAGCGCTCTTACAATTCGTTTCTCTTCTATTATAATTTCCATTATATTTGGCAATCTGAGCGCAGCCGTCGTAAGTCGGGAGTTGGGGAAATATCAACGCACCAGTTGAGTTAGCCAACTTCGTCGTGACAGTTGACAGTCTTCAACTAGCATTAGTTATCCTATCTGAACAAATATTTATCTACTGGCCTGATTGACAAAATGTAATTGATATCGTGTGACTTCGGCCAAACATGCTATCACGTTTTTGTCTTGCAGTTTATACAGGTTTTGCGCCAAATGTATATAATTATATTATGTGTTATTGTCAAGATTTGACCATGTTCAAAGTTAATACATATATATATGTAATTTATCTTTGGCTAAGTCTTTCCAATTATCAATTCCATAGTTACTTGTAACTGTTTTAACCGTCAGCTGTAAACTAAAATCATAGTCATAATTCTGTTACGAATTCTGTTACGCATTTTGTAAAAAACTATTTAATAATATGATTTTTTTGTGTAGAATATAATATAAATAGTTGTCCCCCAACCCCTACAATATTTCCTTTGACATTGAAATCCAGTGTATCATGGCATTGTGTTGTGCTAATTGTAGAGTAATATGGAAACCGGCCGACGTCCGATTTCAGGGTGTTTCTGTTGTCTTAGTAAACTGCTATGTGTTTCAGCCTATAAGATATTATATCGTGTGTCGCGTACCCATATGATGTCATGAAAGTATTCCCAAACATATATCATTAAAACCCCCAATAAAAGTCGAGTACTAAATCTTTAACACGTGTTGTTGTCTGTTGTATTGCTTCTATATTCAGAGGCGTTGGAAATGAATAAAACGGCTTTGTAAATCTGCAATCCGAAACATTTGTTACACATCGACCAACTATACGTACGTTCATGGATACATACATACAAATACGCACGTAGATACACACACGTGCGCGCACGCACGCACACGCACACACACACACATATACATACTCAGAGCGTATCGTGGTTAGTCTTGCAATTTGCGGGCGAATCGGTGCCACAGGTTCGAGTCCCAGCAACGGCATGGGACAATTTTTGAGGCCAGAAAGGATTTAATTATCCCCTGCGCCAGTGCATTAATATCTATGTATGTAATAGTCAACCTCGACATACATACAATATATAGATATTCATACATCAATACATACTAGCCAGTGCCAGGTCTGCCCACTGTTTCATGTACGTAAGCGGGATCGACCGCGTAGATTGTAGGCCCCATGCATATGGTTGAGTTAAAGAAACTTCCTTTTTTATGGAAGCTTCGATAGCTCAGAGCGTATCGTGGTTAGTCTTGCAATTTGTGGGTGAATCGGTGCCACAATGTTTGAGGCCAGAAAGGATTTAATTATCCCCTGCGCCAGTGCGTTAATATCTATGTATGTAATAGTCAACCTCGACATACATACAATATATAGATATTCATACATCAATACATAAATACATATACTGGGTAGTCGAACGCATATCGTGGAGTCTATAAGGTGCAGGTGATTTGGTGCTACAGGTTCGAGTCCCAGCAACGGCATAAAACAATTTGCGAGGCCAGCAAGGATTTAATTATCCCCTGCGCCAGTGAGTTAATATCTATGTATGGAATAGTCAAACCTGACATACATACAATATATAGATATTCATACATAATTACATACATACATACATACATACATACATACATACATACATACATACATGTGTGCAAAAACAATAAGGAATACTGTTACAATCCTAGAGAGCCCAGATTGCTTTACTGACCAGGGCATGCGTCATTCTGACGTTTTACAATATCGTAGCGCAAAAATAGCATCGAAAATTTCTAGCTAGGAATACTCGTAGTCGGTGTCTATTTGTGTGATTCAAAAACTAAATTTGGTTCCATCTGTTATACATCTGCTGAAAAAGACTAATTTACAAAATCCGATTAACAATAAACCTGTTGTCTATTTTGATGGATTCTACAACTTAATTAGTTAATCGTTAAACGAAACGATTGATCGGATAATAAAAAGGTCAATGAATGTGTTTCATTTTACATTTTATAAAATCATACATATATACATATATACACACATATATAGTGTGAGTTGGCCCCTCAATACTGGTTGCCACTCTACCTCCCCCCCCCCCCCCCCCCAATCTAAAATCCAAGCTACGCAAATCCTGGCTACATTCATTCATCATACATACATACATACATACATACATACATTCATGCATACATTCATGCATACATACATTCATACATACATACATACATACATATATACATACATACATACATACATACACTCGGTAGTGGAAAGCATATCGTGGCATGTCTGCAAGGTGCTGACGAGTCCTAGCAACGACATGGGACAATTTGTGAGACCAGAAAGGAAATCTATGTATGTAATAATCAAACAC
The DNA here is from genome assembly GCF_016097555.1 of Gigantopelta aegis. NCBI lineage: Eukaryota > Metazoa > Mollusca > Gastropoda > Neomphalida > Peltospiridae > Gigantopelta > Gigantopelta aegis. Next base: position 62,814,589 of record NC_054706.1, read on the forward strand.
GACAAACACACAATATATAGATATTCAGACATGAATACATACATACATACACATGTGTGCATGCATGCAGTTACCTTCATATATAATTTGTACATACTCATACAGGTGCTAAAAACAATAAGGAATTCTATGTTATATCCCTAGAGACCCGGGTTTGCTTTACTAACCAGTACCCAGAGTTTCTAAGCTATCTTAGCGTTACGACATCGTCAATCCGTCGTAGGGTATGATATGCGTTGTTGAGACGTGTCACGGGGATCCTATAATACCCGTAACTGAATGAAACACGATTATTCAACTATCTCTCCTAACTGTATATCTAATTAGATATCTCTGTAACGGGCAGTTATACTCGCGTGGCTCGTCTCTAGGTATGATCAGAGATACGATCTTATATAAAGTATATGTAATATAGCACGTTTAGTTCACTAGACAACACAACAAAAACACAATACACTTTGGAATCTGTATTGATACTACGCTGACAAATGTACTGCCGCAGTAGTTAATTAACAACAACAAATAATAACAACCCAGAACTGATCACTTAATTAGTTAATCTCTAGGTGTCTAGTTTACACAATATTCTAATCACTTCAGCGTGACACAACACCCACACGTGTGATAATTGAGAAAAGCTTCCAGGGGAACTTAATTAATAAAGGAATTACAACTCTATTCCTAACTGGTTAATTTTTAATTAACCCTTAACTACTCATTCAGTAACCTTGTAATACAGAATTAATACTGGTACCTATCACAATAAAGACAATAACCTACAGTTTGCCTAGGTCCTCTAGGATGACTGGTTAAGCTTTATATATATTAGAACAGTGAGTTTACTGCGTCAGATTACCGGCAGCACCGTCTAAATAATATTGGTATAACACAGTATTAAAATATTTAAAGTCACATCAATCACATCAAGGTTATACAACAGAGCAGAAATAATATTTACCAAGTCCAAACGGACGCGCTCCCTGGAAGCCTTCCAATATGTTTCTCCCTGATATCTCTAAAACCCTAGCTATTTATTATAAAATCCCAGTATCGCGGCACCGAATACCTACAAGTGATATTTCCACAGCGACCAAGACGACAATTTTCCTTAGATGGCCAGACTTGCTGACGCCTAGTCGCCAAAATCCGGGCATTTATAACACATAGTAATAAGGTGACTACCAGTAATCAGTACCAGTGAGTCTCTGAGTCCCTGGTATACAATAAAATATATAAAAACAAAACAGAACTCAAGAATGTCAACACATTATCATAACGTTCAACTTCGGGACAGGGCATCAGAGATTACATTGGATGTGCCCTTGATATGTTCAATGGTAATTGTGAATTCCTGCAGAAGAAGACTCCACCTCAAAACTCTCTGGTTGGTGGCTTTCATTCTGTGAATTGAAGGTAAACGGATTATGATCAGTAAAGACCACCACTTGATGCAATGCCGACTTCACGTAGATCTGAAAATGCTTCAGAGCTTGTACCATGGCCAAAGCTTCCTTCTCTATAGTGGAATAGTTCACCTGGTGTTTGTCAAACGTTTTGGAGAAGAAACTTACAGGATGGTCCAGTCCATTTTCGTCTTCCTGGAACAGCACAGCTCCAGCTCCCACGTCACTGGCATCCACAGCTAGCTTGAAAGGCATTCGGTAGTCTGGTGCTGCCATCACGGGAGACGAGGAGAGCATCTGCTTGAGACGGTTGAATGACTTCTCGCATTCATCTGACCACTGGAACTTCGTTTCCTTCTTTTTCCGTGTCGCACGTTTTCCAGGTTTTCTCCGATAGGCATGCTGTCGAATCGGTGTAGCGTTGGTTCCAAGCGCACATCCTGGCTTAAGGTATTGGTAACCATTGGAAGGTCCTGACAAATGGAAACATTGTCTTGTATCAATGTAGTCAGCTTTGCTCGCTGGGGGATCAAGTCTGCTACAATCTGGCTGTTGGTTAATTTTCTCTCTGCAGTCTTGACGTCATCACAGGAAATTGAGTGACTCACAATTTGGACCGGTAACTCTGGAACTATCGGCAGTCTGTCAAAATAACCTTTTAGCAAATTGATGTGACAATACCTACTTTTCCTAACCTTATCAGGAGTGTTTATCACATACCCTGTCTCATTAACCCGTTTGCGCACAACAGAGGGCCCGAAATACCTGTTCTGCACAGAACCCCATTTAATGGGAAGGTACAGCAGCACCTTATCCCCTGGTTTAAATTCCCGACCCCTAGCCTTCCTATCAAACACTGATTTTATTTTGCTCTGAGCATAGCTCAGATGCTTCCTAGCTAGTTCGGTCGCCGGCAACCTCCTATCTCTAACTCTCTTATTCATTAATACTCTCTCAGTTAACAATGTAGTGCGAGCTGCCAACAAATTTGGATCAGCCCCCTTCTCTAGGATTAATTCTTGTCTATTACAAGGTAAGTCCCCTCTATCAAACACAACTGGTTCATTTACCCTCTGCTGGAGATCAACAGGTTCCACCACATTTAGTTCCTCAGTAGGCTTATCTACCATTTTACTGATAACCTCATCCACTCCAATTTCATGGCTCACACACGTATCAGACAAATCACAAATATCCTCTGGGTCTCGTGTTACCCTTCTGGCCATAGCCCTAGTCATTACACACGCAGGATATCTAGTATCATCAACCTCACACTCTTCTATGGGTAAAGGGCTGTCTTTAATTAACAATTGGTCACATTTCGGCTGACAACACTGACTAGTCAAATCATTACCCAACAAAACTCCTATGTTTTCAACAGGCAAGTCCTTCACAACACCCATAATGACTGGTCCCGTCACAAACTTCGAACACAAGATAACATTATGTAACCGGACAACCATTTTTTCTCCAGTAACCGAGGTTAAGGCCAAACTACGTCCTGTATCTGAATTCTTAATACCAGCTAAAGACTTTGACGTTATAAGCGACAGGTTACACCCTGTATCTCGATAGATTGATATTGCCTTAGGACTCAATTCTTGTTTCACATCACAAGCCATACCAGTGGACACATACGGGTTTACTTTCTCTGCCCTGGGACTAACCATTAACTCTCTCGTTAACGAAGCTGACCTCAATAAACCGACCACTTGCGCATTATCACGTTTCCTTTTAAAACAGTCCCCGACAAGATGGTTATCCTTTTTACAGTAACTGCAATGTGGACGAAAAGTTCGTGCATTGGCTGATAATGCAGGCCTATCCTTACTTTGCCCACCAGGTGCATTCCTTGCCTGACTAGCTGACCAACTAGCTGACTCTCCCCGATAGTTACTTTCCCGGGAAAACCCTGGCTGAAATTTCGTCTTATCACCCTGTTGTATAGAGCTACCCTGTACTGCCTGAGCTTTGTGTATTAACACGTAGTCATCTGCCACTATGCCTGCCTCCTCTATTTTTTTGATACCACGATCCTTTAAATGAATACGTAAGCTAACTGGTAATCCATTTTTGATGTCCTGTAAGATCAACAATTCCCGTAACTCGGTATATGACTCTACCTGATGAGACACCACCCATTTATCAAACATCCCTGCCTTCTTAGCCACAAACTCACTATAAGACTGACCCTGCGTTTTTCTCAACTCGCTATACCGTACACGATAATCCTCAGGTCGTAATTCATAAGCCCTCAACACTGCAGCCTTAACTAGGTCGTACTGACTTGCTCGCTCATCACTCATTGAATTATAAGCTACACTAGCCTTCCCCTTAAACTTAGACACGGCTAACAATGTCCACTTAGACTGCGGCCAATTTAGTTAGCGGCCCGTTCAAAAAGTTGGAAGAACATATCTACCTCCTAACTTCTTCAGTATTCAACTTTAACTCATGTTCCACTTTTAATTTTGCTAACTGGAATTCTCCATCCCTATCTCTCTCTCTTCTCTCTCTCTCTCTCTCTCTCTCTCTCTCTCTCTCTCTCTCTCTCTCTCTCTCTCTCTCTCTCTCTCTCTCTCTCTCTATCTTTCTTTTCTCTATCTCTATCTCTATCTTCTCTTTCTCTCTCTCTATCTCTATCTTCTTTTTCCCTATCTCTATCTCTATCTCTCTCTCTATTTCTCTCTTCTCTCTCTCTATCTAATGCACGTTCTTCTCTTTCGTACTCAAGCTTTTTAAAAGCTAATTGTTGTTCCACACTTAATTCATTTATCTCTATCTCTGGAACAATCTCACTGTCTTCCATAACAGGCCTATCACCAAAAATTTCCTGGATAATAATTATCTTTATATCACCTAAGGTTTTAGCTGATGTTAAATCAATTTCCCGCTCACTCGCGATTTCATCTAACTCGGCCTTAAGTGCTCGCTTAATCTCCACTACACTGAGCGTATGTCTATCCAGCAAATTCTTATCCATGTTTAGATATGACGCACTTATATTAATTAATTTTCTAGTGAACAACGTTGCTACTTCTGGTAAATTTGTAAAAATAATTTATAAAGCCCCCATTTACAAACAATACTTTTTTTAAATATGCATGTCCCGTTTCAGATCCTGGACGAGCGCCCCAATTTTCACTCCTGTCACGGGGATCCTATAATACTCGTAACTGAATGAAACACGATTATTCAAATATCTCTCCTAACTGTGTATCTAATTAGATATCTCTGTAACGGGCAGTTATACCCGCGTGGCTCGTCTCTAGGTATGATCAGAGATACGATCTTATATAAAGTATATGTAATATAGCACGCTTAGTTCACTAGAAAACACAACAAAAACACAATACACTTTGGAATCTGTATTGATACTACGCTGACAAATGTACTGCCGCAGTAGTTAATTAACAACAACAAACAATAACAACCCAGAACTGATCACTTAATTAGTTAATCACTAGGTGTCTAGTTTACACAATATTCTAATCACTTCACCGTGACACAACACCCACACGTGTGATAATTGAGAAACGCTTCCAGGGGAACTTAATTAATAAAGGAATTACAACTCTATTCCTAACTGGTTATTTTTTAATTAACTCTTAACTACTCATTCAGTAACCTTGTAATACAGAATTAATACTGGTACCTATCACAATAAAGACAATAACCTACAGTTTACCTAGGTCCTCTAGGGTGACTGGTTACGCTTTATATATATTAGAACAGTGAGCCTACAGTTTACTGCGTCAGATTACCGGCAGCACCGTCTAAATAATATTGGTATAATACAGTATTAAAATATTTAAAGTCACATCAATCACATCAAGGTTATACAACAGAGCAGAAATAATATTTACCAAGTCCAAACGGACGCGCTCCCTGGAAGCCTTCCAATATGTTTCTCCCTGATATCTCTAAAACCCTAGTTATTTATTATAAAATCCCAGTATCGCCTGGGGGTACATCGCGGCACCGAATACATACAAGTGATATTTCCACAGCGACCAAGACGACAATTTTCCTTAGATGGCCAGACTTGCTGACGCCTAGTCGCCAAAATCATGGTCGTAAAAACCGCACTCGCGGAGGTATTACGTAACTACTGGACACATGGCCTCCGCACCTGAGCTGGGTGTGTATTAGGCACAGCTCGACCACGGTCGCGCGGAGGTATTACGTAACAAAGTGTCCACCTGGGCTTAAGTGCATATTGAGACTGCACACGGCCCTCTAAAACAATTAATATCGCCACAGGCGAAAAGAAATAAGAGCATGTTCCGTCACAAGACGTCATAGCTTACGACAGTTTTACGATGTGGTAGAGCTAAGATAGCTTCGAAAATCTCTAGTTAGGAATACTCGTTGTCGGTGTCTATTTGTGCAATTCAAAAACTAAATTTGGTTCCATCTGTTATACATCTGCTGAAAAAGACTAATTTACAAAATCCGATTAACAATCACCCGGTTGTCTATTTTGGTGGATTCTACGACTTAATTAATGTATCGGTAAACGAAACTATTGCTCGGATAACGAAAAGGTCAATGAATTGTTTTCGTCATCACAGATGGAGCTCTTGTGTATCTAAAACGCAAAATGTTAAAACGTTAACTAGAGCACATTGATATATTAATTATCGGCTATTTGGATATCAATCATTTGGTAATTTTGACATGTAGTCTTAGAGAAGAAACCTGTTACATGTTTCCATTAGTAGCAATGGATATTTTATATATCCTGCAGACAGGATAACACATATCACGACCAGTCGTGGTGCACTGGCTGAAACGAGAAATAGCCCAATGGGCCCATCGATGGGGATCGATCGTAGACCGACCGGGCATCAGGTGAGCGCTTTACCACTGGGCTACGTCCCGCCTCCTAAAAAAGCAAAGCAAGAAAACGGCACAGTCCATCATATCAGTCTATGCATTTGTATAGCGATAATATATACTCGCTAACGAACTGTGCTAAATTTACACAATATTCCAAAAGGGCAAAACAGAACATTGATAATATAAAAGGAAGATATAACAGCCATAAACGGAAATAAACTGCTTAAACGGAAATTACGGGCCGAGTTTACAAAACATGCTTTTCTTAAAGGGACATTCCTGAGTTTGCCGCAATTTTAAAGATGTTATCGACTAACAGAGACTTTATAACGATTGTAATTACATATCAAATATATTTTTCTGCATAAAATATTAGTGGCTGTATATTAAACATGTGTCTGATCATTCTACTATTTGTACTAGGTTAAATTTCATTTTATTTCCTAAAGTATATTTTTTCGTACGTACGAAATATTTGATGACAAAATCCAGTTTGGGCTTCTTACAAATGTTAAGACGGCCAGACACACATTGAATATGCAGACACTGATATTCCAAACAAGAAAATATATTTAATACTAGTATGTAAGTTTAGTCGTAGAAATATTTTATTTTTCGGAAACATCTTACAATGCAGAAAACTCAGGAATGTCTCTTTAAACACGGATGTTTCCATTGTAAATACAAGTTTAAAGTAAAAAATCTTGAAAAAATGACCATACAACATTTTCTTTTTTGGTCTAGTATACTTGGGTCTGTACACGCGAGTCAAGTGTATGTTAAAAGTTAAAAGTTAAAGTTTGTTTTGTTTAACGACACCACTAGAGCACATTGATTTATAAACCATCTGCTATTAGCTACATTTGGTAATTTTGACCTATAGTAGAGAGGAAACCTGCTACATTTTTTTCTATTATTAGCATGGGATCTTTCATCTGCACCATCCCACAGATAGGATAGCACATACCACGGCCTTTGATATACCAGCTGTGGTGCACTGGCTAGAACGAGAACTAGTCCAATGGGTCAATCGACGGGGATCGCATCAAGCGAGCGCGTTACCACTAGGCTACGTGCCGCTGCCACTAAAGTGAATGAAGTGAATGATACACGGGGCAAGGGTATTGCGACTTTTCCTATCACCAGTGCAGATAATGGCGACATGGAAAGCCTTGAATTGGCAGCCAATAAGCGATAGCCTAATATGTTTTGATTTATCACAGCACTTAATTGTTATTGGCTACATAAAATCTATTATGTATTCCAGTGAGTAAATCCAAATAAAGAACAGTCCTCCGTCTCAAAGGTTCGCAGAATAAATCGCATGGAACTGTGGGCGAATCTATATGACGATGGAGGAGTGCATTCAGACCCTTAAAACCCCACCCGTTACACACACACACACACACACACACACACACACACACACACACACACCAAATTGTCTTTTTAGTTGAACATAAAACGCAGATACCTTGACATGAATACCCTTCAAACGAAAATGTACATAGCTGTCCAACGGAAAATACACGAGTGCGCGCGCTCTTTGTATAATTTTATACATAAAACTCAGTGTGATACAACACCCCTTAATTTTGTTTAGGTCTGCCCTTGTATCAAAAATATCCATTAATGTTTTGTTTGTTTATCGACACCACTAAAACACATTGATTTATTAATCATTAGCTGCTGGATGTCCAGGGCCGTAGCCAGGATTTGTGTTGGGGTGGGAGGGTAGTGGCAACTGAGTAGTTAATAGTCTAAAACTCCTTAAAGAGAATTTTCTTTAAGTTTCTATAATTTGCTGCCGCCCCCCCCCCCCCCCACAACCCCCGCTAGCTACGGCCCTGATGTCAAACATTTGGTATTTTTTACACGTAATAACGAAACCCAGGCTATAAACCCATTATCGGCAAGGGATCTTTCGCGTGCACTTTCCCATAAAGACCGGCCTCGGTGGCGTCGTGGTTAGACCATCGGTCTACAGGGTGGTAAGTACTGGGTTCGGATCCCAGTCGAGGCATGGGATTTTTAATCCAAATACCGACTCCAAAACCTGAGTGAGTGCTCCGCAAGGCTCAATGGGTAGGTGTAAACCACTTGCACCGACCAGTGATCCATAACTGGTTCAACAAAGGTCATGGTTTGTTATATCCTGTCTGTGGCAAGCGCAAATAAAAGATCCCTTGCTGCAAATCGGAAAGAGTAGCCCATGAAGTGGCGACAGCAGGTTTCCTCTCAAAATCTGTGTGGTCCTTAACCATATGTCTGACGCCATATAACCGTAAATAAAATGTGTTGAGTGCGTCGTTAAATAAAACATTTCTTTCTTTCTTTCTGTCCCATAAAGAGGACAGGACATATCACGATTTTTGATATACTAGTCGTGGACACTGGTATAAATAGGAATAACCAGAGAATTGGTCCACTTAAGTGGTTCAGTCCTACAGCGGAAGCACGTCAGGTAAGCGCTTTACCCACTGAGCTAAATCCCGCCCCAGCCATGCAATAATGCTACATATGTTTAATTTTGCATAATTATATCGCCCCCACCCCCACACTCATTACTATATGGATATTTGCCACATTCGGTAATATTGTAGGCCCATTGGTCCAATATTGTTAAAATAGCAACAGAAACAAAAGTATAAGTAAAACAAATGCGCCGCCAAAAGCTAAGTGAAATGTCATCTACCTTATTTCATTTCATTTCAACTTATTTTCGTGCTTATACCCAATTAAGGTTCAAGCACGCTGTCCTGGGCACACACCTCAGCTGTCTGGGCTGTATGTCCAGGACAGTGGGTTAGTTGTTAGAGGTTAGTGAGAGAGAAGAGAGTATAGTGGCCCTGCACCTACTCCAATGAGCCCTTAAGAACTCACTCTGGGTTGGAGCCGGTACCGGGCTGCGAACCCTGTACCTACCAACCTGTAGACCGATGGCTTAACCACTGCGCCACCAAGGCCGGTTTATCTACTTTAAAGTCTGCTTACGGCACGGCAGTATTTACGAAGAATGGACCAAGGGACGAAGTAAGAGAGAAATTGAAAGAAAATCATGTTGGGAGAAATCAGCAGAAAATCGATTTCCTCGTGAAAAAAAAAAAAAAAAAACCCACCGTTGATCGGTGATGAGATTGCAACTGATTCCTAACACACTACCTATTGCATCTCAGTCGTCGGCTTTAGTAATGGTGGAAGCTCCGTCCATTTCTTTGTTGTCACACTCGTTCACATAAAAACTAAAATGTGGCTCACAGGGGAATAAACTCGTGATTTTCTGGCAGACGTAGCAGAGATGGATTATTTCCCTTGCGGAGCGTTGATTTTGTTTTTCGAAAAGGTTCTGTTCTGTTATCATGTCTGTTTCGACAAAACCTATTTCAGAAAAACCCAAAAAAAAAAACCAAAACAACAACAAAAAAACATGGCCGTCTTTTCGGTTGCACACCACCATTAATGTCTCCATGTAATTCAGTACAATGGTTTGGATGGAATGTATTCTGTGCAAAAATACAACACTATCGTGAATACTAGTTTTCGGGAGTATTCTCCCTTGATAACTGTCGGCACAGGTTGACCATCATAACCGGCCTCGGTGGTGGCGGGTAGGTCCCTTGCTACTAACGGAAAAATGTAAGAGGTTTCTTCTCTAAGACTATATGTCAGGATTACCAAATGTTTGACATCCAATAGCCGATGATTAATAAAGCAATGTGCTCCAGTGGTGTCGTTAAACAAATCAAACTTTAACCTTACCCTTGCGAAACGTTTGTATTCTAAGGGGTATATATGAAGAATGGCACACTATAACGGTAATTGGTTAAATAACATTAGCCACGAACTGTGTTCACTTGGATTAAACTATATTTGGAATTTATCGTATGTTGACGACAGTATCTACATGTACATTATAATCAAAGAAAGGATATTGAATACTTTTAAGCAATTATGTTAAACAAAACAATGACGTCAAAAGACTTTTATATCAACATTTATTAAACGAATTTAGATTACAAACACATTTGAGATTGCCAATGGAAACGCGTTATATAAAAGAAATATGTAAGATTAGAATATGCGCCCATAAATTAAATGTAGAATCTGGCAGGTATCGAAACATCGATTGATCAGAAAGAATATGCACTCTGTGTAATGCTAATGTTATAGAAGATGAATATCACTTTATAATAGCAGAGGCGGACAGTTATAATTTTATTATATATTAATTTTCATTTTTTTACGATCCCCACCAAACCTCCCTCAAAGGTCCATTGGCATTCCGCCTCATGTCCTTGGAGCCCCCCTAAATGGATTTTTTGGATCCGCCACTGAATAGAGTGTCCACAATTTAAATATTTGCGTTGTAAACAGTAAATATATGAAAATGTATTATTATGGCGGCCAAGTGTGTATCGTTTTATACAGTTATTAACCACCGGTAACAATAAGGAATTGAATAACCTATGCAAATATTTAGTGGAAGCGAATGCAATTAGAGATCGGTTAATACAGGATAATAGTTAATGTAATAAATGTAACTTATATCACTTCTTTTGTCCATGATTATATATAAACCACACCCACCATTGTTTTGCACGTGTGTATTTTGTATAGCTATGTTGTATTATTTATGTTATGTATTCAGCTGATGAGTTGTAAAACTCAAAGCAAATAAAGAACTTGACCATTAACTTGTGACTTTCTAGCACGAAGAGATGTGGTTCAGCATATACCAGTCGCCATTATCGTCAAGGCTATTAACCCTCATCTGACCCACAGGTGGCGATTGCGCAATATGATTTCGGGAAATGAACGACTATATTTGCCAGTGATTTATTTTAACATAACAGACTAAAACAAATAATTTGAGGTAATTCATTGGCCAGATATACAGGGTTTGTACGGGTCATGGAATTTTCATATGGGTCATGGGTTATCTATCCGTGGTCATTTATGACAATCAACAACATGGCCCGTTGTTTTGACGCCTACTTATCACTAATGCCTTGTTGATCAAGACTATTTGCCGCCAGCTGAAGTCTAAACTAAACCATAACTTAGTTGCGGTTTATTTTCTTCTAGGCTACCTATGCAAATTGTCAGATTATTGTTTACAAAATTAACATCTAGATGTAGTATTATGTTAAAGAAAAGTATACATTGACGAATGTAAAGTATTTTTTTTTTATTTAACGACGCCACAAGAGCACATTGATTTTTTATCTTATCATCGGCTATTGGACGTCAAACATATGATCATTCTGGCACTGTGATTTAGAGGAAATCCGCTGTCGCCACATAGGCTACTTTTACGACAGGCAGCAAGGGATCTTTTATCTGCGCTTCCCACACGCAGGATAGCACAAAGCATGGCCTTTGTTGAACCAGTTATGGATCACTGGTTGGTGCAAGTGGTTTACACCTACCCATTGAGCCTTGCGGTGCGCTCGTTCAGGGTTTGGAGTCGGTATCTGGATTAAAAATCCCATGCCTCGACTGGGATCCGAACCCAGTACTTACCACCCTGTAGACCGATAGCCTAACCACGACGCCACCGAGGCCTGTCTTTATGGGAAAGTGCATGTGAAAGATCCCTTGCCGATAATGGGTTTATAGCCCGGGTTTCGTTATTAAGGGTTTGTTTTTGGGTTGTTTTTTTGCTCCATACATAGGCTATAATGCCACATATTAGACACTTCATTCTGTGACATATTAATGTCGTAGATCTGAATATTTCCCCCAGATTCTGTTTAACGATTTACAAAAACCCACTCTAAAACATGTTTAAATAAAAATAAATTATTTTACTTTTCTCTCTCTCTCTCTCTCTCTCTCTCTCTCTCTCTCTCTCTCTCTCTCTCTCTCTCTCTCTCTCTCTCTCTCTCTCTCTCAAGGCCTGTATTAGGCGATAGGAACACAAAAATAAATTTGAAAACAAAATTTGAAAACATAAAACGTTCTTAAAATTGTTTGCATTGAAAACACATTAAAACTGAATGTTAATGAAAATGTGAAACATTTTCAACGTTTGATTGGTATAAAGTTAACCAATGGAAAAATAATAATAAAAAAACATATTGATAGGCATGTACATCTGTAAGGTATAAAATAGAGATTCATGCTAAATTTAAAAACAATACTAGGTGCAAAATATGTTTTGTTTAACTACACCACTAGAACACATTGATTTATTAATCATCAGCTATTGAATGTCAAACATTTGGTAAGTCTTAGAAAAGAAACCCTCTACATTTTTCCCATTAGTAACAAGGGATATTTTATATGCACCATTCCACAGACATGATAGCACATACTACTAGGTCCAAAGTCAATAGTATGTGTGTGTGTGAGTCACACGTCTGTATGTTTATATTTGTTATATTTCTCTCTCTCTCTCTCTCTCTCTCTCTCTCTCTCTCTCTCTCTCTCTCTCTCTCTCTCTCTCTCTCTCTCTCTCTCTCTCTCTCTCTCTCTCTATCGGCCTCGGTGGCGTCGTGGCAGGCCATCGGTCTACAGGCTGGTAGGTACTGGGTTCGGATCCCAGTCGAGGCATGGGATTTTTAATCCAGATACCGACTCCAAACCCTGAGTGAGTGCTCCGCAAGGCTCAATGGGTAGGTGTAAACCACTTGCACCGACCAGTGATCCATAACTGGTTCAACAAAGGCCATGGTTTGTGCTATTCTGCCTGTGGCAAGCGCAAATAAAAGATCCCTTGCTGCTAATCGGAAGAGCAGCCCATGTAGTGGCGACAGCGGGTTTCCTCTCAAAATCTGTGTGGTCCTTAACCATATGTCTGACGCCATATAACCGTAAATAAAATGTGTTGAGTGCGTCGTTAAATAAAACATTCTCTCTCTCTCTCTCTCTCTCTCTCTCTCTCTCTCTCTCTCTCTCTCTCTCTCTCTCTCTCTCTCTCTCTCTCTCTCTCTCTCTCTCTTTCTCTCTCTCTCTCTCCTCGACCATGTGCATGTGGTATATATGTGTTTGTTTGTTTGTCTTTCTATTTGTGTTCGTGTTTTTACCGTGTATGTTATAGAAAATACCTAGCAAAGCAGACTGGAATCAACTCTTGTACTTCAATACAGGTGATGATTGCAATATTGCTTTGTGACAATGATATTTGCTGAAGCGCCACGGGTAACACGAAATGAGGATGTTTATTTCTCAAGCGGAAGTGGTCGTGTCATTAAGAATTACTAATATTTAAATAACCTTTTGGACAACACAGGATGCATGTCGGCGTTTAATGGAGGGTATTTTCTGAAAATTGTCAGTTCTGTACAGAGAAAAATACTGACACAAGACATCGGTTGGTGAACAAACATGGCTGTCAACTTTATGTTACTGATTTCCCTTTTCGGCACCAGAAGTAAGATTATTTTTCATAATAGGCTACTGTTACCATGGACATTTTTGGTAGCATGTAAACAATTTTTCCTGAAGATTTTCGTTTTGTATTATTTGTGGGGGTTTTACTATTTTTTCTTTTCTTTTCTTGAATATAATTTTTCATTTATGATGCTTGGAATTTCAGTATTTAAGTGAAACATTATCTATCAGTTTTTAAATTTGGTATGAATTATTATTTTCTTTCCATAAGGAACATTACCTTGCATTAACGTCTGTAACGCAGACACACGTACATTGTATTTTTTAAAACTTCCACCTGATCCATTCACAAGATATATATTACTTTTGCTTGATCTGACTCTCTCTCTCTCTCTCTCTCTCTCTCTCTCTCTCTCTCTCTCTCTCTCTCTCTCTCTCTCTCTCTCTCTCTCTCACGGTCTGAATGTCTGTCTGTCTGACTGGATCTAGCTGTCAGTTGAGCACTTGTCCGAGATGCTTGTGTCGTAGGATCGAACCACCTCGGTGGATCTGTTCAACTGATTGAGTTTTTTCTCGTTCCAACTAGTGTACTACAACTGGTTAAAGACCGTGGTATGTGGTATGTGCTTTCCTGTGTGTTGGAAAGTGCATATAAAAGATCGCTTCCTGCATTAGGAAAAATGTAGCGGGTTTCCTCTGAAGACTATGAGTCAGAATTACCAAATGTTTGACATCCAATAGCCGATGTGTTCCAGTGGTGTCGTTAAACAAAACAGTCTCTCTCTCTCTCTCTCTCTCTCTCTCTCTCTCTCTCTCTCTCTCTCTCTCTCTCTCTCTCTCTCTCTCTCTCTCTCTCTCTGCTGCCAATAGTTAAGAAAAACGATATTACGTCACACAACCGATAGTCGTAGTTTAAAATGTATACTTAGTATACGCGTGCGTGCGTGCGTGTGTGTGTGTGGTTTGTTGTTTTTGTTGCGGGCGCATTGATAACCACAGAAGCAATTATACACCTGCACACTTGAAAAATAATCCTAAATTGCACACAGAATACACGTCTTGTTTTTACAGAATATGGAACAGAATTTCATTGACACTCGGATGTGGGTACGTCTACAATGGATTGACAGGCGGTTTTCTTGGTATGTTAAAACACACAGAGGCATATCCAGTATTTTGCTTCCCTCTGACCGCATGTGGGTTCCAGACGTCGTAGTATCTAACAGGTGAGTGACAAACGGCCAGTGTCATTAATATTTTCTTCTTCTTTGTTTGTTTGTTTGTTTGTTTTTGGTACTACAATATGTATTTATTATTTATTACTGGGTAATGACAAGACGCTGTCAAATGCCACGCTTACCTAGAGGCACACTTTCTAAACATTTAATAAGGAAGGAACTGTTTCATTTAACGACACAATCAAAACATTTTATTTACGGTTATATGGCGTCGGACATATACTCTTTTCGATTAGCAGCAAGGGATCTTTTATATGCACCATCCCACAGACAGGATAGCACATACCACGGCCTTTGATATACTAGTCGTGGTGCACTGGCTGGAACGAGAAATAGCCCAACGGGCCCACCGACAGGGATCGATCCCAAACCGACCACGCATCAAGCAAGCGCTTTACCACTGGGCTACACCCCGCCCCTAAAACAATTAATAATTCATTTGTAGTTATTTTCGTGCTTATATTCAATTAAGGTTCAAGCATGCTACCCTAGACATACAACTTAGTTATGTGGACTGTCTGTCTAACAAAGTGGGTTAGTGGATAGGGAGAGAGACGTTGGTGTAGTAGTCTTACACCAACCCACTGAGTCGTTAAACCCAGGACAAGTCTACCAGCATTTAATAGAAAAGTAAATATTTTCTGTGACCGCTAAACACAGGTATTTAGGGCCGATTTCTCGTCGACCGCTCAAATATGCAAGGTTTAAACCCACGCTCACGATCACTCAAACCTAGTTCAATATAAACCATCGATCATTAAAGATCCCATTTCACGTGCGAATTCATTATCTCGCTCAGCAAAACCTGGCTGTTCCATGCTGCGTACATTTCATGTACCCCTTTATTGTTTCTTCTTTCTATCAGGTTATGGCAAAACATTGTAACAATTACATTTCTTATGAACGGGAAATACTGATTGCTTTAATTGATGAACATCGGGATATTGTCGAGATAAACAGAAAACAGATAATAGAAGCAAAAGGGATTAAGAAAATGTCTGGTCATCAATAATCAGTAAATATAACGCTAACAAAAAACACCCACAACCGAACAACCAAACAATGAAAGTTAAAGTGTGTTTTGTTTAATGACATCACTAGATCACTAGAGCTTTTGGAATGGATGAATGATACGGCACAAAAAAAAACATCGGCTATTGGGTGTCAAACAATTGTAAAAAAAAAGAGTATGAATTGATGATCAACAACAATATAAAATGTAAAACTGTAAAGAGCTGTACAAAGTATAATATCACAAGTATGTTAAAATGTGGTGTATATGAATATGACAGATAAATATATGAAATTTAAAACTGTAAAGAGCTGTGCAAAGTATAATATCACAAGTATGTTAAAATGTGGTGTAATTTAAAACTGTAAAGAGCTGTGCAAAGTATAATATCACAAGTATGTTAAAATTTGGTGTATATGAATATGACAGATAAATATATAAAATTTAAAACTGTAAAGAGCTGTGCAAAGTATAATATCACAAGTATGTTAAAACGTGGTGTATATGAATATGACAGATAAATATATAAAATGTAAAACTGTAAAGAGCTGTGCAAAGTATAATATCACAAGTATGTTAAAATGCGGTATATATGAATATGACAGATAAATATATAAAATGTAAAACTGTAAAGAGCTGTGCAAAGTATAATATCACAAGTATGTTAAAATGTGGTGTATATGAATGTGACAGATAAATATATAAAATTTAAAACTGTAAAGAGCTGTGCAAAGTATAATATCACAAGTATGTTAAAATGTGGTGTAATTTAAAACTGTAAAGAGCTGTGCAAAGTATAATATCACAAGTATGTTAAAATTTGGTGTATATGAATATGACAGATAAATATATAAAATTTAAAACTGTAAAGAGCTGTGCAAAGTATAATATCACAAGTATGTTAAAATGTGGTGTATATGAATATGACAGATAAATATATGAAATTTTAAATAAAAATCAATAGGTAAAAATTTCAAAATAAGTTGTGTCTCCCAAATACATCTTTTCGCATTTGTTAAACATGATTACACTCCACCAAAAAATAGTCAGTGAATGTGTCACAAGATTATTTCATTATTTCTCCACCGTCCACAGGAGGACAGCCACTCTCTCAGGACTGGGTTGACAGAATTAAGCTTGTTTGCAACCGCAACGTTCCAATCATCTTGCCAAGTTAAGAAAATATGTTGGTTAATATCATGTTTAAGATCAGTGTAATAAAAAAAATAAAAACGCACCTTCGTATCAACATCTCAATTAAGGAGTGTTCCAGCTTCATATTTTATATAGCTTAGAGACATGAAAGTGAGTCTGTAAAAATACTGGTAATATATTGGAAGTCAAATATTTGGTAATTTTAACATGTAGTCTTAGAGAGGAAACCCGCTACATTTTTCCATTAGAAGTTATATTTTATATGCACCACCCCACAGACACGATAGCCCGTACCACGGCCTTTGATATACCAGTTGTGGTGCACTGGCTAGAACAACAGATAGCCCAAATGGCCCACCGATGGGGATCTATCCTAGAACGACCGAACACCACGAGGACGTTTTTCCAAAGGGCTGCGTCCCGCCATCCCAAACAATTAAAGGCCTGCTGGAAAAAATGTATATATCCTCTACCCAATAACTTTGATGATGATGTCACACCGAATGAAAATGGTACGTGTGTATTGTATTGCAGCTACAACCCCTGTGAATTCACTATATGTGAAAATATCGTGTTTGGTACGATCTACCTCATCACCAGATGGAAATTATACGTATTATCTACATGTATGTGATGCTGCAATAGTCAAACTGTACGGACTATTTAAAATGAACCTGTTGCAAGAAACCTCAATGTCAATAGTATTTGCTGTATGACTGTAATGTTATGGCCACTGTTTATAAGTTATAATTTATTGCGGAACATAATTTGATAAATGGAATCGTTGCAGGAATTCATATTCACTGTATGCGTAAAATGGGCCAGACTGTATATTAACAACACGCGGTACGTTTCACGATATGGCGATTTTATTGCGATATTTCAAGATCGTCGATACCTAAGTCGGCCATATATTGATTTGCAACGAGAAATGAGAATTTTAGATGAGCCGAGTTTGAACCGAGTTTAAACCGCAAATGAGGTTTAAACCGGCGACGAGAAATTGGGCCTTAGTGTCCTCGTTAGACAGGTGACATCTCACCTCAAGTGTGAACGTTCTACAACTGAAGTACATCTCGCCCCATGGGGCACACAAGAAAGTTGAGTATATGTTGTACATGTTGACACCATGGGGCACACGAGAAAGTTGAGTATAATACTTTGATTGTACATGTTAACACTATGGGGCACACGAGAAAATTCAGTATAATACTTTGATTGTACATGTTAACACTATGGGGCACACGAGGGAGTTCAGTATAATACTTTGATTGTTCATGTTGACATCATGGAACAAAAGAGAAAGTTCAGTATAGTACTTTGATTGTACATGTTGACAACATGATGCAAAAGTGAAAGTTCAATATAGTACTTTGATTGTGCATGTTGACAACATGATGCAAAAGTGAAAGTTCAATATAGTACTTTGATTGTACATGTTGACAACATGACGCAAAGGAGAAGGTTCAATATAGTACTTTGATTGTATATGTTAACAACATGACGCAAAAGAGAAAGTTCAGTATAATACTTTGACTGTATATGTTGACAACATGATGCAAAAGAGAAAGTTCAATAGTGTACTTTGATTGTATATGTTGACACCAGTTTATTTTCCCCTTCTATTTACAGTATAAGCGAACAAAAGACCATGGATGTGAAAGCATATGTAGGACACAATGGCAATATAACAACCTTAACGCCAACTCGTTTCCGCAGCACGTGCACACCCCCAGACGACGATGATGGAGGTGACGTTGTGTGTCATTTGAAATTCATTTCTTGTATGTACAACGGCTTTCAGATGGATTTGAAAACAAAGTCTGAGCAGATAGATCTTTCCAACTACGTCGTGAACCGCCGCTGGGAGTTAGTGGAGACCAGAGTTAGACGTGAAGTGGTGTACTACGCGTGTTGTCGGGAACCCTTTCCTCACGTCGACGTCACGATACGACTTCTTTTTTGTTTGTAGGTTGCTGTTTTGTTTTTGTTTGTTTTGTTTTTTGTGGAGGTGACACAAATGCATTCAGGTCAAGGATGATTATACTGACACGTAATGTAGAAACATTTGGTATGTTGTCGTTTTTTCATGGATAGCGGTACACCAAACATTACCTCACCGGGTCAAAGTTAGAAGTGCACCCAACTTTTCATTCCGCATTTAATGCGTCCAGTCCGGCCATTCCTGATAAATATGACGGACGTTGCTGTCATAAAATTCATCTGGCCAGTAAATTCCTGTAGTTACATTTCAGCTATTGCCAATGTACCAGCTACCATTATGCTTGAACCGTGCGAGGGATCCTACTAATAACAGGATAACAATTTTCGTGTTGAATTAGAGCAGTCACAAACGCGTCCCGTTATGTCTGAAGTGAGCAGTTTAACCCCAGGACCGTACCCTCCCCCCCCCCCCCCCCCCCCGCCCCCCAAGAATCTCACTTTTTTTCTCTAGAAAATAGCATACACATCTCGGGGTTTAATTTGTATAGTGTTTCACTTGTTTATAAAAAGTAGTGCCCCCTTAGGATTTTGATGAGGGTACGGCCCTGAACCCTCTTGGGGTTTTTTCTGATTTGTTCTAATAGTAAGGTCCCAATTTTCCAGAAATCTGACATGTACGGGCATGTTTTTAGGGTTTGGTCCAGCATAGATTTTTAACCTAATTTTGGTAAGCTGAATCCAAAAACGTATGTTGACCATCTGAGAAATTACATTTTATAGTTCAAAATGGCCGAAAATTGCCTAATCAAAAGTGTGTAACTGGTATCCCAACGATCTTTATAGGATTTGTTTTGGCATTAACATATATGTGGATACATTTAATTTATAAAAATCTATGTTGAAAATTAGAAGATTTAGTTTTGTGTCAAAATGTTGAAAAACAAGATGGCGGAAAACAAAATGGTGGCTATTTGTGATAAAATCGACATCCAAGTCTTATGAAGGACATTATTTGCTGCCATAAATGCAAGAATGTATCGCGGCATACAACACAAATGAGTTCAACATATGATACAAGATGGCCGCCATAACATAACTATTTGCAATGGGTGGAAATACACTTTCCAAAACGTAGTCTATTTAATAACACATTACTGTATTTTTTTTACTAGTATGCTTATAGTAATTTAACATGTATGGGTATTTAGTGAAAAGGGTTATTTAGCAACCTTTCTAATACTTCAACACAAACTGGTTGCAAAACCAGATGGCATTCATAGGTTATTCATCCATACGAGTCCATCCACTGCTGAAGGTGATGGAAGGCCTAGAGTGGTACATGTAAACTTGCCTTGTACGGTAATGACATGACACAAGCAGGCTCATCTGCGAACACCCCGTTCTGGATCTTTCAATTTCCCAGGTAGAACATTTCTTACTTTGTCTCCGTTGTCTACTGTTAGATTATACACATTACAAATTAATTATCTCAAGCATTCAAATTTGTTCTCAGTAACTACCATTTGTTTTTCAGAATCGTTTAATTTCCCTTGATATGTCATAATATATGAAATACTAGTCTTGCATCTCAGAGCATGAACATCAACCAAACTCAACATTCTGGTATTAAGAGGTGTGTTTTTCAATATTATATTTATAGGAATTGTTTTCCCAAAATTGTCCAATTGTGACATGGATATTGGACATATGTAAAAGCAAACAGGATATCAGTGTCTTACTAATATGTACAGTAATATTTAGTTAGATAGTCTTGCACAGAGAATTCCATGAACTACTATTCTGATATCAGATTCCCCGTGTTTGGTATTTTGTTATTCAACATTCAACTCGGTGATACTACTCTACACTGCATCGTCCTCGGTGAAACCACCCACCCATTTTGCATTGGATGCAAAGTTTTTAGAAAAAAAGTTTCAAAGAGGAAATTAGTTAATTTTACATTGATTTCTGTTCAGTGTGAGGCATTTGAGCATTCAGTTTGGTTAACAGAGATTTGTAGCGATAAAATACAACATGTCTGCATATTTCTCAGACATTTTGTTCCCTGTGTGTTTGGACTTTGAACCAATGCCTGTCCGTCAACAAACAAGACTTACTCCCCGAGACATTTCTCAGGTACATTTGAATTATCAGTTGGTTTCAACAGTGGGTATTGTCATGGGTAGCAAGTCATTATTTATTATCAGCAAAGTATTCACTTCCAGGACGGCTTTGTACGCTGTAAATAGTCTGTGTAAAATGGCTTATTCAACTCCAGGATTGTACCTGATTGCACTAGATTGCAGTTTGGCGCTTTGGGACTTTTGACCATAAAGTTACCACATAAAAATTCATGAAGGATGTTATGTAGCAACCGATGAGCAACTGCATGATAGACAGTGCACCATCGATTGTAGTTAATGTGGTCATACAAATGTATCTATAAAACCAAGGCAACATGTACCAATACGAGTACAGATAGTGATTCCAGTGATCGTCAAGCACTGTCTTTGTAAACACTGAAACT
Organism: Gigantopelta aegis; assembly: GCF_016097555.1. Taxonomy (NCBI): domain Eukaryota; kingdom Metazoa; phylum Mollusca; class Gastropoda; order Neomphalida; family Peltospiridae; genus Gigantopelta; species Gigantopelta aegis. Next base: position 62,836,045 of record NC_054706.1, read on the forward strand.
TGTGAAACAGCAATAAGAACACACATCGTTGTCATACATTTTTTTAATTTTAATTTGTCATAGATGAATGTTTCTGTATTTCTGTTCTATGAAAATAATTAATTGCAAAACGAGCTCACATTTCTCTCGTGTATTGTTTTCATGCCAATTTCTGGTCAACAGCTACAGGGCAAAAAGTCTCTATGTTTTATATATATACCTGAACCTTTCCTGTGATGTCAGATAACTTTAGTTCATAGCGATGTGTGAACCTCTCATTATAGGTATAAAAGGTTGGAAAATGGCCATATATCTGATACTGGTTAACTTGGAATTATTAGAAAGAAAGAAAGAAATGTTTTATTTAACGACGCACTTAACACATTTTATTTACGGTTTTATATAGCGTCAGACATATGGTTAAGGACCACACAGATTTTGAGATCTTTTATTTTCGCTTCCCACAGGCAGGATAGCACAAACCATGGCCTTTGTTGAACCAGTTATGGATCACTGGTCGGTGCAAGTGGTTTACACCTACCCATTGAGCTTTGCGGAGCACTCACTCAGGGTTTGGAGTCGGTATCTGGATTAAAAATCCCATGCCTCGACTGGGATCCGAACCCAGTACCTACCAGCCTGTAGACCGATGGCCTACCACGACGCCACCGAGACCGGTCCTGGAATTATTAATAATATACCAATTGAATATCACTCATGTTGGAGGCAAATCTTTGTCATGTCATTGCCAGGTCTGGCATGATTTCATAATTTTGCTGATCTATTTTAGGAGGTTGGATATAAACAAGTCCTCGAAACATAAGCGTCGGGAGAGGCCGGTAACTGGGGGGGGGGGGGGGGGGGGGGCAAACTGGAGGGATCAGTTATTAAATTACATAATAATACACAGAATATGTACACATATAATTGTTATGAAACAATATAGATTGTTTATAATCAACTCTGGCCGTAATAAAATAGTTTCTAATAACATGGAGAATTATGAGCTATATGTAGATCTATATTCTTGTATTTAGATTCCTTTCAACGGGGGTGGGGTGGGTGGGTCGCGGGGTGTGTGTGGCGGGGGGGAGGTAACGCATACCCTGACCCCTCCAGGCCTATGCAAAATAAGGACCTAAAATATCAATCCTCTAATTTTTTTATCAATATATAATTTATATCAATATTTTTATCACCTACAAATCCAAACTTATATTAACCAATCGATTCCCATTACATTGATATTGCCCCTACCCCACCCCCACCCCCACGCCCTAAAATGTTAGTTCCACGCCTGTATATGATAGGTACAGACATAAAATCTTCCAAAAACTGATGTTAACATGTAGATTTAGGCACACATTTTTTTCCTTTTAACTATTTAAAATACATTTATAAAAAATACAATTCCCTATCTGAGATCGTAAAATCATTATCCCTAAATTTCGTGTAGACGGTTGCCTCGACTTTCGATGCCTGTAAACACATTTGTATCTACCTTGTTTGGAAACATAGATGTTTTGTTTTTCTATTCTAATATAGGTTTGCTGTCCATCTGAAAATTCGCATTTAGGGGTTTCGTAATATGAACGGTTGCATATTATTATCGTGTTGAAAATGCGTTGTATAAAAGCGTTTTTTGTTTGTTTTTGTTATTTTGACTACATAAGCATTATTTTTCAAATGGTCAACACATGTATTTGGATTCAGCATATTTAAATTTGGTTGGAAAAATATGTTGAATAAAATCCTAAAGAAATTATCGCACAAAAATAGATGCAAACATAATTTGTGACACTCTATTATATTTAGATACAATGTATTTTCAATACAATCCTAATTCCGTATACTATTTTTTTTTTTTTCTTCTTTTTTTTTTCTTCTCATTTTGATCCCCATAACGTAATTTCTCAGATGGCCAACATACTTTTTTTTATTCAAGTGTGTTTGGAATAATTCTAAAGAAATGATCGTACTTCGATAAATAAGCACTTTTTTAAGACATGGGACCCGACTATTAGGGCGAGGGGTGGCCGTATTTATATTCATGACGTCTATTATGTTGATAAAAACGCTGCGTGTAGATGTTTCAGCCTTCATTTTTGCATTTATCTCGGGTTGACACCCAGTAGTCGATGTATTTTTGTGCTGGGGTGTCGTTAAAAATTCATTAATCATCACAGGTCATTCATGTGTGTGTTTGTGTGTGTATGTCTGTGTGCGCGCGTGTGTGTGTGTGTGCGCGCGCGCGTGTGTGTATATTTATGTGTGTGTGTGTGTGTCTCTCTCTCTGTGTGTGTCGTGTGTGTGTGTGTGTGTGTGTGTCGTGTGTGTGTGTGTCTCTCTCTATGTGTGTCGTGTGTGTGTGTGTGTGTCTGTGTGTGTGTGTCGTGTGTGTGTGTGTGTCTGTGTGTGTCGTGTGTGTGTGTGTGTGTGTGTCTCTGTGTGTGTGTGTGTGTCTGTGTGTGTGTGTGTGTCTGTGTGTGTGTGTGTCGTGTGTGTGTGTGTGTGTGTCTGTGTGTGTGTGTGTGTTTGTGTGTGTCTGTGTGTGTGTGTGTGTGCGTGTGTGTGTGTGTGTCGTGTGTGTGTATGTATGTGCGTGTGCATGTGTGTGTGCGTGCGTGTGCGTGTGTGTATGTGCGTGTGCGTGTATGTGTGTATGTGTGTGTCGTGTGTGTGTGCGCGTGTGTGTGTGTGCGTGTGTGTGTGTGCGTGTGCGTGTATGTGTGTATGTGTGTGTCGTGTGTGTGTGCGCGTGTGTGTGTGTGTGTGTGTGCGTGTGTGTATTATTGCATGAGCGGGAGTGCTATATAAAATGTATAAAATGAGTTTGGGAATTATTTTATTCCCCGAGCGAGAGCGAGGGGTATACAAATATTCCCAAACGAGTTTCATAATGTTTTATGGTACTCCTGCGAATGTTATAGTGTATGTGTGTTTGCGTGTGTATGTTTGTATGTGTGTATGTTTGTGTATGTATGTATGTATGTATGTGTTGAATATGCATGCGTGTGTGTGCACTTGTTTATGTGCGTGCGTGCGTGTGTGTGTAATGAGCGGAAGTGCTATATGGAATTTATAAAACGAGTTTGGGAAATATTTTAATCCCCGAGCGAGAGATAGAGGGATAAAACGGTTCCCAAAGGAGTTTAATACATTTTGTATGGAACTCCTGCGAATGTTATAAATTATGTATTATCCACAAACTATCAATTCGAAAAGAAAAAAAAACGTTAAATAGTATTGTAATCACTTCACAATCGACGTTAATAACATTCCGAGATGTCAGTTACAGTGACGTGGCATGATGTCATTTCAGAAGCCGCGACTGTTGCAAAACATGAAGCTGCTATGGCGACTCGTGACGTCAGTAGTGTGTCGTAACAGTTTTCAAGGTACTGTTGTGACCCAGGCCATACAGATACAGCTTAGGAAAATATTATATTAATGTAACCGTTTATTGTGGACCATATGGGTAATAAATAGGATATTAAACTCGCTACCATTTCGTATCGTTTATGTCCGAGTGAAATAATTTTCAGTTGTCACGATCTTTAGTGAGTGACAATGAAAATTATTTCACAAGGGACATAAACATGATACGAAATGGTAGCGAGTTTGATATCCTATTTATTACCCATAATGATCTTAATTTATGTCACTCAGCTCGTTTTGTTGACGTTCCTGTAACTTGTTGTATGGTTGTAGTGCACCAATCGATGACAACATCGTGTAATGTCGAAGTGTTACCTTCCGACTTGGCGTTCTAGTGGGGCGTATCACTTTAATATGTACCAATGTATTTTTAACCATATGGGTAATAAATACATGCATATATAGATACGTGCGCGCGCGTGTGTGTGTGTGTGTGTGTGTGTGTGTGTGTGTGTGTGTGCGTGCGTGTGTGTGTACGCAAAACAGAATATAATCAACTTTTTTTTGTAATATACTAGTATATGAAGGTGCTAGCTACAATATTGCTTTTTTACCATGAAATTTGCTGAAGCGCCACGGGTAACACAAAATGAGAATGTTTATTCCCCAAGCGGAAGTGATCGTGTTATTAAGAATTAATAATATTTAAATAACCTTTTGGACAACACAGGATGTATGTTGGCGTTTAATAAAGGGTAATTTTGTCAAAACTGTCAGTTCTGTACAGAGTAAAATATTTACACAGGACATCTGTTGGTGAACGAATATGGCTGTCAACTTTATGTTACTGATTTCCTTGTTCAGTACAATAAGTAAGATCATTGTTTATAACACTGTTACCATGTAACCTATGAGTTGCCTATAACCATATTCAACTCAGGGTTTTGTTTTCTATTATTTACGTCTGTGTTCCTTTGTTGCTGTTGGTTTTTTGTGATTTTTTTATGGGTTTTTTTTCTTTAAGCTTCTTATTATTTTTAATTGATGATGTTAGGAATTTCAGAATAAGGCACAAATTCCGTTTACCAATTATCCGCATGCGTATACGTAATCCGTAATGCATAATGATCAGATATATTTTCGTAGATAGCGAGTTTTATTTAAATGTTATTTAGTCGTTATTTAAACTGTGCTGTCAAACGGTATTGTCAAATATAATATATTCCTTTCTTCTGACTTTGTCCGTCAGGGGCCGGACGTAGCCCAGTGGTAAAGCGTTCGCTCGATGCGCGGTCGGTCTGGGATCGATCCCCGTCGGTGAACCCATTGGGCTATTTATCGTTCCAGCCATTGCACCACGACTGGTATACCAAAGGCCGTGGTATGTACTACCCTGTCTGTGGGATGGTGCATATAATGGATCCCTTGCTGCTAATCGAAAAGAGTAGCCCATGAAGTGGCGACAGCGGGTTTCCTCTGTCAATATCCGTGTGGTCCTTAACCATATGTCTGACGCCATATAACCGTAAATAAAATGTGCTGAGTGCGTCGTTAAATAAAACTTTGTTTTTCTTTGTCCGTCAGTGCTGTCGTCAGTGAACGGACAGATGTACGACAGACTGTACGGTACACTGCTGGCGCTAGAACATCCCCCCACCATCCCCATGGCGAACGAGAGCTCGACCGTCAATGTTACTTTGGGTTTGTCCTTGCTACAAGTAATGGAAGTGGTGAGTAAATGTGTATTTGCTATATATTATATCAACAATGAAAAGTTTATTTTGTTTAACAACACTACTAGAGCACATCGGCTATTGGATGTCAAGCATTTAGTAATTTTGACTTCGTGTTCAAGAGGAAACCCGCTACATTTTACATTACCAAGATAAGTGTTCTCTTTTACAGAATATGTGGGCTGGACGTAACCCAGTCGTAAAGCGCTCGCTTGATCGGTCTCGGATCGATCCCCGTCCGTGGGCCCGTTAGGTTATTTTTCGTTCCAGCCAGTGGTAATTCAAAGACCGTGGTATGTACTATCTTGTTTGTGGGATGGTGCGTGTAACAGATCCCTTGCTACTGATGGAACGTAGCGGGTTTTATCTCTAAAGGTCAGTTCACACTATGATTGCCGACCTTATGCGCAAGTGAATTTTTATGTTTTTATTATGTAAACTAAAAAACATTTAATTTAATATGAACTGTGTTAAAATCATACTGAATTGACTGAAAAAAGAGGATTATGTTTACGAATCAACTATTTGCCGACAGATTTATGTAAAACTTATCAAATATTTGACATCCGATCCCCGATGATTAATATATTAATGTGCTCTAGTGATATATTTAAACAAAGTTAAAGTTTGTTTTATTTAATGACACCACTAGAGCACATTGATTTATTAATCATCGGCTATTGGATGTCAAACATTTGGTAATTCTGACATATAGTATTAGAGAGGAAACCCGCTACAATTTTCTATTAGTAGCAAGGTACTTTTTTATATGCACCATCCCACAGACAGGATAGCACATACCACGGCCTTTGATATACCAGTCGTGGTGCACTGGCTCGAACAAGAAATAGCCCAATGGGGCCCATTGACGGAGAATCAATCCCAGATCGACAGCGCACCAAGCGAGAGTTTTACCACTGGGCTACGTCTCGCCCCTAAAAGGGACTTTAACTTTTACAGAATATGGAGGAAGGATTCATTGACACCTTCATGTGGGTAGACATGCGCTGGACCGACAGAAGATTTTCTTGGCATATGACGTCATTCGGGGGCATCTCCAGTATTCAGCTTCCCTTTGATCGCTTGTGGGTTCCGGACGTCGCAGTGTCTAACAGGTGAGTGCCAAATGGTCAAAGTTTTTGTTTTGGGTTTTTTCTTTCCTTTCAAGGTGATCTTAGCGCTACGATCGCTTCGTAAAACAGTGCCCAGTACTTTTTGTACATTCTTAATTATGTCCTTCATTATGCTTGTGGGGCGGGACGTAACCCAGTGGTACAGCGCTCGCTAGATGCGCGGTCGGTCTGGGATCGATCCCCGTCGATGGGCCCATTAGACTATTTCTCGTCACAGCCAGTGCATCACGACTGGTATATCAAAGGACCGTGTTATGTGCTATCCTGTCTGTGGGATGGTGCATATAAAAGATCCCTTGCTGCTAATCAGAAAGAGAGTCCATAAAGTGGCAAAAGCGGGTTTCCTCTCTCAATATCTGTGTGGTCCTTAACCATGTGTCTGACGCCATATAATCGTAAATAAAATGTGTTGAGTGCGTCGTTAAATAAAACATTTCCATTTCAATCATTATGCTAGGGTCAGGTTACCAACTGTCACGACGGAGTTGGGCAATTAACCGGTCCCTCGAATTCTACGACTGTCCATACTGTTGCTAGTGTTAGCGTTCTTACAACTCGATTCTCGTCGTATACATAGAGATAATACATGAGTGGCCGTTAGATACCATTTATCTTACAACGAGTTGTTTTAAAATAATCTAACAGGCAAAAGCGAGTTTGATACGTTTTCAAACAATGAGTTGTGAGATACATGGTATTTAACGGATACGAATGTATTATTCTATTTCTTACATATCTCCAGTTTTAAGCATATTTTAACATCTTTTTTCGATTAAACGTTATTTACAGCCATCGGTCTACAGGCTGGTAGGTACAGGGTTCGCAGCTCGGTACCGGCTCCAATCCAGAACGAGTTCTTAAGGGCTCAATGGGTAGGTGTAAGGCCACTACACCCTCTTCTCTCTCACTAACCACTAACCAACTATCAACTAACCCACTGTCCTGGCCAGACAGCCCAGATAGCTGAGGTGTGTGCCCAGGACAGCGTGCTTGAACTTTAATTGGCTATAAGCACGAAAATAAGTTGAATTAAATGAATGAAGATAGGTTTTGTCTCCAGCCTTCTTTCCGTCTCCAGCCTTCTTTCCGTTTGTCTGCTTACCGTCCGTTTGTCTGCTTACTGTCTGTTTGTCTGCTTACTGTCCGTCTGTCTGCTTACTGTCCGTTTGTCCCACGTATAGTTTTCCGGACATTTTGTTTTCGCAATACCTCGAAATAATGATCTGAAGTTTTACGTTTGGTTTTATCGGAGAGAGTTACAGATCAGTAAAGACTTTCATGGGAATTTATTCAAGGCCCATAATTCTGTAAAATAGAATTTATCCATTTTTGACAGAGTTATGGCCCTTGAACTAAAGAGAGACAAAAATGTAATGGGGCTCAGTAGTGAACATATATTGCTTTAGCAGTATCTCAGAATGTTTGTTTCAATGGGAATATCCACTTAAATATGTTTGAGCTGACGAGTTTTGTGTGATGTCACAAGAGATTTATTAATTAACTATTTCGATAAAGTATCAATACATCCTATGGGACATCATACAATATAATACGAACACAAACTAGAATCCATCGAGGGATGTCGATCTTGCGATCCATCGCACTTCAAGCGAACGTTCTACTTTTAAAGTAGACTACATCTCGTCCAATGGGACAAAAGTCAAAGTTCAGTATAGTGCTTAGCGTGAGTATTCTGCCATTCAAGAGCTAGATAGTGTAGTAGAGTTGTGACATACATGTATTGTAGTGACGTCACAATTCAAAATGGCCGCCAAACAACTAACTATTTCTTACTCTGTATCACATTTAAAAGTGCAAGCTATAGAATAGTAGCTCCATAATAATGACTATTTATGTGTTGCTGGTATATATTAATTATTATTTTTGAAAAAATATGAATATACTGAACAAAAAAAAAGAAAAGAAATGCGTCTAATCACAAATACATTGTATTAGCTCAGTGGCCAAGGCAATACTATCAATGAAACTTGGCACAGATTATCTGTAACATTGTGAGGTCAATTTAAAATCAGGACATAACAACTCTACTACACTAAGACGGACATTTGGACGGATATGATCGCTATCTGTCGTCAGAGATATAGCGAAAACATGGAAAGGCTGCATATCACCGGGTAGGCAACGATTTCCGCTCTAATACAACAATATCTCTATGTTTGACATTAAATGTCTTTACAATGAACATTTTCCAATTCGCTGAAAACCAATATATGACATATTAATCACTAATACACACACACTACAGGAAGAAACCCGTTAGCACCTATGTATTTAATGGGGGCATTATTGACGGGGGGTGTCGGGTTTCTTCCTGTAGTGTATGTATTAGTGGTTAATATGTGAAATATTTGTTATTGGCGAACTCGAAAATAATTATCAATGTAATAGTATTTAACGTCAAACATAGTTATTGTTGTAGTTGTGTGGAAATAAGTTCCTACCCACCGGGTAGGCAGCAATTCCCTGTTTACACTATATACTGATCTCTGGCTGTAAGAGCCATTATAACCGTTTACATGTCTGTCGCGCACTTGAACGGTATAGTACTCGGACTATATAATGCTTTGATTATATATGTTGACATCAGGGGTGTTTTTTCTTCCTCTTCTATTTACAGTATAGAAACACGAAAGACCATGGATGTGAAAGCACAGGTAGGATACGATGGGACTATATTAACCGTCACACCAACTCGTTTCCGCAGCACGTGCACACCCCCAGAGGAGGATGACGACGACGCTGAAGGTGACCTTGTGTGTCATTTGAAATTCATATCATGGATGTACAACGGCTTTCAGGTGGATTTGCAAACTCATTCTGAGCAGATAGATCTTTCCAACTACGTGCTGAACCGCCGCTGGGAGTTAATGGAGACGAGAATTCGACGTGATGTAGTGTACTACTCCTGCTGTCCAGAACCCTTTCCTCACGTCGACGTCACGATACGACTTCGCAAGAAACCGGCTAATAACAGTCGAAAATAAATGTTCTTTGGAGTAGCCTACTTTTGCCACGAACAATCGAGATAACCTAAAGCTATATTCCTACTTCACCGCCGACTCTTGTCGGCGAGTAGTTGACTCGCCCAGTCCTGCTTCTGTTCAAACCTAATCCTCATTTTTCCATAATTTTAACACAGTTCATATTAAATTTTAACGCTTTTTCGTTTACCTAATAAAAAACTAAATTTCAGTTTTGCATGAGGTCGGTATTCAAAGTATGAATTGACCTTTAGTCATTAAACAGACTCTCACGAAGTTTGCTTCATGATTTGTTGTTGTTGATGTTGTTGTTGTTTCAAACATACAAACTTATAGGAACGTAATATCGACATGGAGCAACAGGAACGACCTACAGAAGTTCATTTCCTTTGATTTGATATATAATACTTGCCACTTACGCATCTGTGGGCATTTTAGTGCACAAGAATTAGAGGGTACCGATTATGGCCAGACGTCAACGAAAAAGTCTTTAGGGTACCTTCAAACACTGGTGACAAATGAGTAGAGGATCCCAGTGTTTTCACAATTACCAGTTATTTCCGTATTCAGGACATATTAGGGCTTCTAAAAAAAACATAATTTAGTAGAGTTGTGGGGGAGTGTGCAAGAGACCCTATATAGCCCATAGGCTAGTCTTTTTAATCGCAAAATATATGTATCTGATGTGACCAGAAACGCCTTTCACTCTCTCTCTCTCTCTCTCTCTCTCTCTCTCTCTCTCTCTCTCTCTCTCTCTCTCTCTCTCTCTCTCTCTCTCTCTCTCTCTCTCTCTCTCAAAATGAAAGAAGATATAAATTTTAAAGGTGACAGCCATTGCATTTTATTGGGTCTACGGTTATTTGTGATGGTCATTGATAGTTTTAGTCCATGCATTATGCAGTTTAACCCCTTAAAAGCTAATGAATGTCATTTCTTTTTGTGTTGTTATGCTTATGAATGCTCCCAATGTCAACGTTTGTTTAAGTTTATTTTGTTTAACGACACTATTAGAACATATTGACTAACTGACATCACATATTGGATGTCAAACATTTGGTAATTCTGACATTTGATTTTCTGAAGAAACATGCATTTTTTCATTAGGGGCATGGGATATTGTATCTGTTTAAAATGTTTTAAAGTGGAGGGTTGTAGTTTTGTTTTGTTTTTTGTTTTGTTTTTTGTGGGGGTTTTTTATTATTTTTATTTTTATTATTATTATTATAAATTTTTTTTTTTAGGGGGGGGGGGGGGCGGGTAGTTTAGGGGTTTTTCTTACCAACACCGCTAGAGAGTATTGATTATATTTATATCGGCTATTGGATATCAAACAGTTGGTCATTCTGACATTATCCTAGCTATGCAAGTTTTAACATAATTTCTTAAGCATTTTTATTTCCCCCCAATAAAACGATTCATAAACAGTAGTATGTGTGCCTCCCAATATTCTAGCTACGCTACTGCCCACGCACGCCTGTCGTCAACTGTCACGGGGATCCTATAATACCCGTAACTGAATGAAACACGATTGTCCAAACATCTCTCCTAACTGTATATCTATTAGATCTCTCTGTAACAGGCAGTTATACCCGCTGTGGCTCGTCTCTAGGTATGATCAGAGATAAGATCTTATATAAAGTATATATTATTATAGCACGTTTAGTTCACTAGACAACACAACAAAAACACAATACACTTTGGAATCTGTATTAACCTACGCTGACAAATGTACAGCCGCAGTAGTTAAGTAACAACAACAAATAATAACAACCCAGAACTGATCACTTAATTAGTTAATCTCTAGGTGTCTAGTTTACACAATATGCTAATCACTTCACCGTGACACAACACCCACACGTGTGATAATTGAGAAACGCTTCCAGGAGAACTTAATTAATAAAGGAATTACAACTCTATTCCTAACTGGTTAATTTTTAATTAACCCTTACTACTCGTTCAATAACGTATGATAATTAAGAAACGCTAACACACACACGTGTGATAATTGAGAAACGCTTCCAGGAGAACTTAATTAATAAAGGAATTACAACTCTATTCCTAACTGGTTAATTTTTAATTAACCTTTAACTACTCATTCAGTAACCTTGTAACACAGAATTAATACTGGTACCTATCACAATAAAGACAATAACCTACAGTTTACCTAGGTCCTCTGGGATGACTGAATAAACTTTATATATATTTAGACAGTGAGCCTACAGTTTACTGCGTCAGGTGACCGGCAGCACCGTCTAAATAATATTGGTATAATACAGTATTAAAATATTTAAAGTCACATCAATCACATCAAGGTTATACAACAGAGCAGAAATGATATTTACCAAGTCCAAACGGACGAACGTTCCCTGGAAGCCTTCCTATGTTTCCCCCCGATATTTCTAAAACCCTAGCTATTTATTCAAAACTCTCAGTATCGCCTAGGGGTACAAGGCGGTACCTCACGTATCAAGTGAGTTTCCACAGCGACCAAGACGGCATATCTTTCTCTGATCGTCAGACTTGTTGTCGCCATTCCGCGAGCAATCCCCTGGCCATAAACAGCACTACCGGAGTTATTACGTAACTACTGGCCACATGGCCTCCACACATGCGCTGGGTGTGTATTAGACGCTCGGCGACCGTCGCGCAAAGGTATCACGTAACAAGTTGCCCATCTGGGCTAAGTGCATTTGGAACTGCACACGGTCCTCTAAAACAATTAATATCACCACAGGCGAAAAGAAATTAAGAGCATGTACCGTCACACTCCGACATGTTAAACCCATTTCCTTCTTCTCGTCTAACTTCTTCAGTATTCAATTTTAACTCATGTTCCACTTTTAATTTTGCTAACTGGAATTCTCTATCCCCCTCTCTCTCTCTCTTCTCTACCCCTCTCTTCTCTTTCTCTCTCCCTCTCTCTCTCTCCCTCTCTCTATCTTCTCTATCCCCCTCTTCTCTTTCTTTCTTTCTTTCTCTCTCTCTCTCTCTCTCTCTCTCTCTCTCTCTCTCTCTCTCTCTCTCTCTCTCTCTCTCTCTCTCTCTCTCTCTCTCTCTCTCTCTCTCTCTCTCTCTCTCTCTCTCTCTATCCCTCTATCTATCTTCTCTCTCTCTCTCTCTGTCTAATGCACGTTCTTCTCTTTCGTGCTTAAGTTTTTTAAAAGCTAATTGTTGTTCCACACTTAACTCATTTATCTCTATCTCTGGAACAATCTCACTGTCTTCCATAACAGGCCTATCACCAAAAACTTCCTGGATAATAATTGTCTTTATATCATCTAAGGTTTTAGCTGATGTTAAATCAATTTCTCGCTCACCCGCGATTTCAACTAATTCGGCCTTACGTGCTCGCTTAATCTCCATTACACTGAGCGTAGGCCTATCCAGCAAATTCTTATCCATGTTTAGATATGACGCACTTATTATTAATTAATTTTCTAGTGAACAACGTTGCTACTTCTAGTAAATTTGTAAAAATTATTTATAAAGCCCCCATTTACAAACAATACTATTTAAACATGCATGTCCCGTTTCAGATCCGGGACGAGCGCCCCAATTTTTACTCCTGTCACGGGGATCCTATAATACCCGTAACTGAATAAAACACGATTATCCAAATATCTCTCCTAACTGTATATCTATTAGATCTCTCTGTATCGGGCAGTTCGATACCCGAGTGGCTCGGCTCTAGGTATATCAGAGATAAGATCTTATATAAAGTATATATAATATAGCACGTTAGTTCACTAGAAAACACAACAAAACACAATACACTTTGGAATCTGTATTAACCTTACGCTGACAAATATATTTGCCGCAGTTAATTACTTACAACAACAATAATAATAACAACCCGGAACTAATCACTTAATTAGTTAATCACTAGGTGTCTAGTTTACACAATATTCTAATCACTTCACCGTGATACAACACACACACGTGTGATAATTGAGAAACGCTTCCAGGGGAACTTAATTAATAAAGGAATTACAACTCTATTCCTAACTGGTTAATTTTTAATTAACCCTTAACTACTCATTCAGTAACCTTGTAATACAGAATTAATACTGGTACCTATCACAATAAAGACAATAACCTACAGTTTACCTAGGTCCTCTAGGATGACTGGTTAAGCTTTAATAATTTTAGAACAGTGAAGCCTACAGTTTACTTCGTCAGATTACCGGAAACACTGTCTAAATAATATTGGTATCATACAGTATTAAAATATTTAAAGTCACATCAATCACATCAAGGTTATACAACAGAGCAGAAATATATATTTACCAAGTCCAAACGGACACGTTCCCCGGAAGCCTTCCAATATGTTTCTCCCCGATAAATCTAAAATCCTAGCTATTTATTACAAAAGCCGAATATCGCCTGGGGGCACATCGCGGTACTCCCCCTATCATATGATTTTTCCACAGCGACCAAGACGACATTTTTTTCTTAGATGGTCAGACTAGCTATCGCCATTCCGCTAGGAATACAAGGTCGTAAAACAGAACTCGCGGAGGTGTTACATAACTACTGGCCACATGGCCTCCACACCTGGTCTGGGTATGTATTAGGGGGTACGGTCGCGCGGAGGTATTACGTAACAAAGTGCCCACCTGGTCTTAAGTGCATATTGGGACGGGGGTATTACGTAACCACGCTGCATACAGCCCTCTAAAACCATTAACATCGCCACAGGCGAAAAAAAATAAGAGCATGATCCGTCACACCCGTATTGAAGCACCTCTCCACAGGAGCACAAAGGACTATGTTTACAAGGACTATGTAGTAAATAATTGCAAATATCAGGCAGTCCTTTGTCAAATTCAAAATGTCATACATATTTTAAAAAATAGTTATCAATGAAATTACAGGGGTGGTGTAGATGGGGGGGGGGGGGGAGGTGATGGGGGGTTGATGGTCGAAATCCTCCTCTGCTCCAAGCAGCTTTTCTTCTTTCTTTTTTTTTTCCAATGTATTTTCCGGTGAATCATGATCACACCCGTCTAAAGCCTTTGCTTGCTATAGGGTGTATACTACCAAATCAAATTCCATAGACGACAATAGTAACAGGTGTGGCTAAAATGCCTACCTGCAGCGTATCAATCGACATAAACGCCACGATATAAATACTACCACCCCTTACCTTTAAAGTGAATCAGAAAAAGGGAGGGGGGGGGGGGGGTCAAGCTGCTCATTTCTGAAATAACGGGTAGCGTCTATGACTACCTTAGTTCCGCACAAAATTCGAGTACTGTTTTTACAGGTACCCCATACATGTTTCAAGCACAATGCTACTTGACTCAGTGGTACTAGATGAAATAAAATTGCATATTATTTTTTACAACCAACACACTCACATTTATCACCAATCACAGGACTTGTGGTGTTCACTTCTCTATCAAAAGTTCCGTGCACCTCGAACTTTAATACAGCCGGAAGTTATTTGGTTTAGTACTACCTATAATTCTTAACACATGCCCCTAAATTACTATTTCCATATAAATTGTGTTGAACATCCATTAGTGTAACAGGTAAACAACAGTTTATTGCTCTAAAGCTTAATACAGTTTGTGAGAAAAATTGACGCTGTCTCAGCCGTGAGCGGGACGTAGCTCAGTGGTACAGCGTTCGCCTGATGCGCGATCGATCTAGGATCGATTCCCGTCGGTGGGTCCATTGGGCTATTTCTCGTTCCAGCCAGTGCACCACGACTGGTATATCAAAGGCCGTGGTATGTACTATCCTGTTTGTGGGATTGTGCATATAAAAGATCCCTTGCTGCTAATCGAAAAGAGTAGCTCATGCAGTGGCGACAGCGGGTTTCCTCTCTCAGTATCTGTGTGGTTCTTAACTATATGTCCGACGCCATATAACTGTAAATAAAATGTGTTGAGTGCGTCGTTAAAGAAAACATTTTCTTCCTTCCTTCCGTCTCAGCCGTAGGTAAGGTAATATAGAGAATAATACACGAGTGGCCGTTAGATACCATTTATCTCACAACGAGTTGTTTTAAAATTTATTATATAACATTTAGTGAACTATCTTAATATATTAGTGAACTAAAAGTCTTAGAAGTCACTCAGTGACGATAACACATTTTAGAGTGAAAATGTCAATATTTCACTCTAAAATGTGTTATCGTCACTGTAGAAAGTGTTATCTTCACTGTAAGAAAGCCGGAACTATTTTGCTGCTGGCATTTTAAAAATAAAGGTAAATTGGCAAAAGTTATAATATAAATAGAAAATTTCATGTTTTTTGTCAAATATGATTTATATCTCATTTCGTGAAGTTTGCAATCATACCATACTCGTCGCAAGCGCGACTCGTGAGATATGATTGGAAACTTCACTCGATGAGATATAAATCATATTTGTTAAAAAAACATGAAATATCCTCTGTGTATCTAGCGAGATACGTTTTAAAACAAATCGTTGTAAGATATGTAACGGCCGCTCATGTAGTATTCTCTATCTCCGGCCTTTTTAGTTTGTAAAGGCGAGACACAAATAATAGGGCTCTTGAGGGAGTGAACTCACGATGTTTTTGCTTCCTGAGCAGAAGGTGAATTATCGCCCTTAATTATTTTATTGTTGTACATGTATAAATGGTTGCTTCAGCAAAACGTAATAAAAATAACAAAACAAAACAAAAAAGCCCTTCCGCCACCACAGCTCCAAATGTCTTTAAATACAAATATTGGCAACACGAAATGAGGATGTTTATTTCTCCAGAGGAAGTGATCGTGACATTAAAAATTACTAATATTTAAATAACCTTTTGGACATCACAGGATGCATGTCGGCGTTTAATTGACAGCAATTTTCTGAAAACTGTCAGTTCTGTGCAGAGAAAATACTGACATAGGAAATCTGTTGGTGAACAAATAAATTTAACATGGCTGTCAACCTTATGTTACTGATTTGCCTCTTTGGTACTGGAAGTAAGATTATATTATCTTTCTTAACTTGTAAACCTTTGTGTAGCCTATAACCTTTGTGTGTGTCTTTTTTATGTTGCTACTAATTAAAAACTGTACCGGGTTTCCTCTCTAAGACTATATGTCAAAATTACCAAATGTTTGACATCTAGTAGCCGATGATTAATAAATCAATGTGATCTAGTGGTGTCGTTAAACAAAACAAACTGTCTATGTATTTAACTGAAACATTATTAAAATGTGGTTATGTTAGGTTTCTCCCTGTATTGTGTGTAGCAGTGATTAATATGTGAAATAGTTTTAAATCGGCGAAGTAGAAAATGATAAATGTAAAGGTAGTTATCGCGAAAGATGATTATTGTTGTCTTAGAGCGGCAATTTTCGTTTACTTGGCGATAGGACAAAATCCCGCATTTTCCGTATTGATGAATATCTAACGACAGACAGCGATTATAACCGTCCGTCCAAATGTCCATCTAGTCTTCGAACAGCAGAATACTCTGGCTAACTATATACAGTGAAATCATCTAAACCGGACACCCACGGGACCAAGTACAATATCTGGTTTTAAGCGTATCCGGTTTAGAGAGGTTAAGTTTTGTATTGATTATTAAAAATGGACCGTGAAAAATGTCCGGTTTTGAGGGAATTCCGGTTTACATAGGGTTAGGTTTTGAGTGGTTTCACTGTATAATAATAATCGGGGAGCATATATTCGGGACGCATTTTCAACTGAAGTGTGCGTGAAAATGTGGATGGCAATCATGCACACTTTTATATCCATGGTGAGAACGCACTGCACGGGCACAGCACACATAATTTCAGACATGGGTACGTTGAGACAACCCATTTGTTGGGGTGATAGTAGGAACATGTCTTTGCATAACTTTTACCATTTTGTTGTAGCCTCTAATCGGAAGTACCATTACTCAAATGCTACTTAGGAAACATGTCGCCCCATAATACCTCTAGAAGACAGTCCCCCCCCCCCCCCCCACCCCCCACCCACCCCCCCCACCCCCACCCATACACACACACCCACACCCATACACACACACACCCACACCCATACACACACACACCCATACACCCACATACCCATAAAATCCTGGCATTGTACTGCTGAAAATATATGTGACTCTTATTTTCCTAGATTTTGAATTATGACGTGAGCAAGTCTAAAATAAATACCTTTAATACAAACAACATTAAGTGCATTAGCAACTACTATTATGGTAATTGTAGATAATAAGAGATTTGGAGTGATGTTTAAATGACCAAATAATGCGCAATATTTAGACATTTGTACAGCAAAACCAGACTACTGAGGTAATACCATAAAAGATAACAATGTACAAATAGAATCTGTTGATGGTTGGGGTTGGGGTGGGGGTACGGTGGCGACGTTCCTTTCATATATAACATTAGCATAACCACCACCCGTCCTGAATCTGTAGGTAGCACTATACGAAATAACATCCGGCAGGGTCAAAGTTCATAACGCAGTTATTAATACAAGTCATTTCATTGGTGATAAATTTGACTATCTTTTTTTGTCAAAACAAAATTGTTTTACCTAGGCAATAAATGTAATATGAAATGCATTTCATCTAGTACACCTGCGTCAAGTATCCTTGTGCTCTGGGGTATGTAGGCCTACGGGGTACCTATAAAACTAAGAACTAGAATTTTATGCAAAAAGGACTGTTGTGAAAACATCAGGTTATATCGAAAATGAGCTTTGAAAGATTTCTCGTCCTTTAGTTAATACTTTAACAGATTGTTTTGTAGTTTTCATATTTGTTATGGAAATAATGGACCATTATATTAGGAGCAAGGTCGAATGAAATAGCACGACCTTTGTGTTAATCGGTCTCAAATCATTTATGATACAGCACGCCGTGGGGACTAACCTTTTTATTTATGCGTAATTATATCAACGTTGTACATAATAAGTGCGTTTATCTGGCAAAGCGAAGCGTATATAAGTCAAATGTGAATATATCACCCAAGTTAGTGCAGTAGCCACCAACTTTCCAAATACAGAACATGGCGACTGCTTTGGTTTTACTGAGTTGTCTTTTCTTCTTCTTTTGTGTTTTTTTTGTGTTTTTTTGGTAGTAGTAAATAATAAATATATATATATATATATATATATATATATATATATATATATATATATATATATATATATATATATATATATATCAGTATTAACTGATATCGTTCCATCAGTGCACCAGTATTCGACTTACTTGGGACTGGGTGTAGAATGGAGTGCAATGAGATGCGGGGTCACTTACCCGCTATCCCTACCAGTGCCCATTCATTGGTATATCTAAAGCCGTGGTGTGTCTTGTCCTGTCGATGGGAAAGAGCATATATAGAGAATACTACACAACTTTCAGTTTAATACCATTTTTATGAACGAGTACATTAGAAAATGGTATCTGGCTGAAAGGAGTCTAGTATTTTAATTATTACCTACCTATAATTATTGCTTAGAATTCATCAAAAAGTAACAAAAGTAAACACGCAGAGCAGCTGATGTTCGAGTGTCAGCAATCGAGGTTAATGACCCAGATTTAGATTTCACAAATAGTTTATTCGACGGCGGTTTTAAAAATGCTTCGTGTTACTGACAGTAAAATCAGCCCTAAGTTCAGCCAGACGTTTTTCGCTAACGTTTGCGAACTATTTTAACTGGTTTCCGAAGTGGTCATTCTTTTAAACATGAAGCGCTTAGTTTGGCGGACGTTTTCTGCTCGGTCTGGCTGAACTCGGCACTGCTTTCAATAAGAAATGTACAAAATGTCATTTTCAGTTGACCCCATTTACCCTTAATGTGCTGTTGGCCAATCGCATTAGAGTTTATATCTCAGCTTTGTCAAAGAAAACGGTATCTCACAATGTGACGTATGATTTTGTTATATAACTCCGTTATCTCTCACAGGTATGTAATAAAAAAGAATCTTTACTGGGTAGGCGGTGCCTATGTGATACAAATGGGTTCACGTCTCTCTCTCTCTCTCTCTCTCTCTCTCTCTCTCTCTCTCTCTCTCTCTCTCTCTCTCTCTCTCTCTCTCTCTCTCTCTCTCTCTCTCTCTCTCTCTCTCTCTCTCTCTCTCTCTCTCTCTCTCTCTCTCTCTCTGCTGTTGCTGTTGCTGTTGCTGTTTTAATTATTATCGTTGTTATTATCGTTGTCGTCCCGTCAGCAATTTCATTCCGTTTTCAGCGAATGGACAACTCTGCGATCAGCTTTACGGAAGTCTGATGAAACAAAAGTGTCCGCCAACTATCCCGATGTTTAATCGGAGCGCGCCCGTCACCGTTAAAATTAACTTGCTTCTTACCAACGTGTTGGAGATTGTATGTATATCATCATTACAGAGGTGTTCTGTTTTATTTATTCGTTTTAACTTATTTTTGTGCTATATATATATCCAATTAAGGTTCAAGCACGTTGTCCTGGGCACACACCTCGGCTGTCTGGGCTGTCTGTCCAGGGCAGTGGGTTAGTTGTTAGTAGTTAGTGAGAGAGAAGTCGGTGTAGTGGCTTTACAATATATAGCTATCCATTCAGCCGTTGGCTGTAGCGCTCTAAGAGGAACGGGCCAGGATACCCCATCATCAGATTGGACGCTTGATAAGAAGAATGCCTGACCAGATCCGTGCGAGGATACAACTGTTATTAACCCCTGAACCAAAAACATCAAATTCACCTTTCTACCCGTGGCATCAATTTGTGTTTCATCTCTCCATGTCAAACTACCCAGACGTTGACATTTCACGCTAGTGCATGGTTTAATAACCTGTTGCTATTTTGCAATAATTCGTATTAAAAGATATAATTAGCAATATCCATTATTTAACGTTATATTTGAATACCCTTAATTATTTTGAATATTATATAATAATAATTTCATCATGAGTGGAACCAAATAAATTATTGGAGCTAATCAACACTAGACATAACCGTTACATATAGTAGTTGTGGGTTATCCCTAATACTAGTAGTGATCAATTTGAAATGTACATGAATATAAGAATGATAAAGTAGATGTACGTGCATTCATCAAGTTGTGGGGCGGGACGTAGCCCAGTGGTAAAGCGTTCGCTTGATGCGCTGTCTGTCTGGGATCGATCCCCGTCGGAGGGCTCTTCTCGCTCCAGCCAGTGCACCGAGACTGGTATATCAAACCGCGGTATGTGTTATCCTATCTGTGGGGTGCTGCATATAAAACATCCCTTGCTGCTAATCGAAAAGAGTAGCCCATGAAGTGGTGACAGCGGGTTTCCTCTCTCAATATCTGTCTGGTACTTAAAGTTACATTCTCGGTTACCATATTATAACATCATGTACAAATGTGAAATACAAGCTCAAATGCTCAAATGTTTGGATATCGCCAAACGTATACGCTTGATTCGTCGCCTGTGCCGCCATAGCTCGGCAAAGCACAAACGACAGCCTGTTGTCAGTTTCAATTAATACGTGCGTTTGCCGATTTCAAATTGTAGGGTCCGTCTCAAAAAATTAAAAGAGAAATCTTGCGCTGTACGAAGAACGTTCGGTTGAGGATACGGTACTAGTCTTTAGTTAAAACCGGTTTGATCTTGACAACGTATTATCGACAGTCGTACCTTCCTATTTCAGAATTGATATTTTATAAAGTGTTAGTAGAACTGTCAAAGTTTAGTTTGTATACTAGTAACACATTAATCATGTATATATTTTAAAAATAAAATATACTAAAGTAGACAATGAACGTTTTCACTTCTTAATTTTACGTGTTAAAATCGACAAATTCAAATAAATAGTATTTCGTTTGGAAAGGGTAAAGTTGGGGGGGGGGGGGTTAACGACATCAAAGATAAAGCATATTGATTTATTAATATCCGACCCCATACAACCGTAAATAAAATGTGTTGAGTGCGTCGTTAAATAAAACATATCCTATCCTTCCTTCCATCTGCTGTTGGATGTCTAACATTTGGTAATTTTGACATATAATCTTAAAGAGAAATCGGGTGCATGTGCAGGGGGAGGGTATTGGAGGTCGAAACCCTTATTTGCCCAAGCTTAAAACAAATTAAAATGTATTTTTGGGGGGAGCATGGCCCCATATAAACTTCGCTTAACACAGTCTATAACCCCAACCCCGCTGAAATCCCTGCACACGCGCCTTGGAAACCCGCTACATTTTGTTTTAGCAAGGGATTGTTTATATGTACCATCCCACAGACAGGATATCACATACCATGGTATTTTTGTATACCCGCCGATGGGGATTGATCCTAGATTGACCGCGCATTTCCAAAAAACACCTTTTTAGATCTAAGTAATGAATAAAAATAACATATAGTCTTGAAAAATGTTACGTAAATCGAACACAGTACCCTCTTCCACTACCCCTAGAGCGTTACGTAATTAGTAACACCCCCTTACATGTAACGCGTATGCCAACAGCTGGCCACTGTCAAAATTTCAAGGCAAATCCCCCACTCACCGACCCCTGGAAAGGCGTTGTACCATACGTCTATGGATATAAATATGTTTTGGAGATATGAGACGACCCCTCAATCAAGACAGTTAAATTTGTTCAAAAATTGCGAAATCTCACGTGATCTCTTGTTGGGGAATTCTATACTTGTGATAAGCCAATGAAAACCGAGATCGGTACGAGCCCGTCAAAAGTGTTCCACTTTCAAAATCATGGCTTTGTCTTTGACCTGGATAAGCCAGCGTAGTGAAACCAATGCGGAGTGCGGCGTCATATATGCACCAAACGTAATTGGATTTTCTGTTCTATATGCTTAAATAATAAAAATATTCCAGGGAATGTAGTTTTAAGCTTTGGAAGGGTTCGCGCAAGGTCAAAATCATAGCGCGAAGTCATTTCTGTCGAAGTTTTTAACAGGAGAGAGACTTAACCCTATACAGTCAAACCTGAATACAGATGCAACTTGTTCACCGTCTGTACTGCTAATTGATGGATGTGTGCTATAGAATTTTCTAAAACTCCACATGTCGCCAAAGTTTGGTGGTTTCACCGTCCCATCTAGATCCCCACGACTGGTATATCAAAGGTTGTGAACATTTGTTTTTGTGGAACACCAAAGAGATGTACATTGATGTCCAGGCTTGGATTCAACTACAGTGGACTGACACCAGACTCTCGTGGGATCCGGAACTCTATGGTGTCAGGGAAATCGCATTGTCCCAGGACCTTATATGGAAACCGGACATCGTGCTCCACAACAGGTGAACTTGTGTAGGCGAGTCGATATTAGCCTCTACCTGTGGTTTAGTGGATGAGCTAATGGTTTTAAGAGTGCTAGGTACTGGGTTCATATCCCGGTATCAGCCCCAACAAACACAGTTTGAACATCCAAGCTGTGTATGTAGCTTGATGGGTATTCCATATATTGGTGTTGACCAAGGGTGGGGTAACACTAACTGAAACCCTACCTGCTGAATTCAGAGTTACTGGGCCCCGTGGGGCACTTTAATAGACCACAGTACTGTGCATCAACAGCTAAGATAAAAAAAAGTTTGTTTTGTTTAACGACACCACTAGAGCACATTGACTTATTAATCATCGGCTATTGGATGTCAAACATTTGGTAATTTTGTAGTATAATCCAAGAGAGAAAATCCGCGACATTTTTCCATTAGTAGCAAGGGAACTTTTATATATACCATCCTGTGACGGAACATGCTCTTAATTTTGTTTTCGCCTGTGGCGATATTAATTGTGTTAGAGGGCCGTGTGCAGTTCATTGCACTTAGCCCAGGTGGGCAACTTGTTACGTAATACTTCTGCGCGACGGTCCTCGAGCTGTACTTTCTAATACACACCCAGCCAAGTGCGGAGGCCATGTGGCGAGTAGTTACGTAATACCTCCGCGAGTGCGGTTTTTACAACCGTGATTTGGCGACGATGGCGACGGCCAGTCTGACGGTCAGAGAAAAATATACCGACTCTGGGAGAGGTGGAATATCAGATGACAGGTGAGGTACCGCGTTGTACCCCCAGGCGATATTCGCTGTCTCTGAGAGTTTTGAATAAATAGCTAGGGTTTAGAGATATCTAGGAGAACCATAGGAAGGTATCCCGGGGGAACGTTGTCCGTTTGGACTTTGGTAAATATATTATTTCTGCTCTGTTGTATAACCTTGATGTGATTGATGTGACTTTAAATATTTTAATACTGTATTATACCAATATTCTTTAGACAGTGTCTTCGGTCATCTGACGAAGTAAATCGTAGACTTTTTGTTCTAACATTATACGAGTATTTGGTAATATAAAGCTTAGCCAGTCATCCTAGAAGACCTAGGTAAACTGTAGGTTATTGTCTTTATTGTGATAGGTACCAGTATTAATTCGGTGTTACAAGGTTACTGAATGAGTAGTTAGGGTTAATTAAAAATTAACCAGTTAGGAATAGAGCTGTAATTCCTTTATTAATTAAGTTCCCCTGGAAGCTTTTTTCAATTATCACACGTGTGGGTGTTGTGTCACGGTGAAGTGATTAGAATATTGTGTAAACTAGACACCTAGAGATTAACTAATTAAGTGATCAGTTCCTGGGTTGTTATTATTGTTGTTATTAATTAACTACTGCGGCAGTACATTGGTCTGCGTAGGTTAATACAGATTCCAAAGTGTATTGTGTTTTTGTTGTGTTTTCTAGTGAACTAAACGTGTTATAATAATATATACTTTATATAAGATCTTATCTCTGATCATACCTAGACGAGCCACATTAGGGTATAACTGCCCGTTACAGAGAGATCTAATAGATATACAGTTTGGAGAGATATTTGGACAATCGTGTTTTATTCAGTTGCGGGTATTATAGAATCCCCGTGACACATCCCATAGACAGGATAGCATATACAACGGTATTTGGTATACCAGTCGTGATGTACTGGCTGAAACGAGAAATAGCCCAATGGGCCCACTGACGGGGATCGATCCCAAACTGATCGCGCATCAAGCGAGCGCGTTACCACTGGGTTACGTCCCGCCCCAACAGCTACTATGACTACATACTTCAAGTATTTCCAAACGAGTCCGATTTCTCCTTGAAAGTTTCACTACTATGCATTGCTCGAATTCAGACCAGATGACCTTTGTAATTTTATGGTAACCATCCAGTCTACATCGCCGTTGAAAAGTTGTTGGAACTGATGACTGTGCATGCGAAATGGTTTCTATGGTTCTTTTTAAACCGAGTTAATCTGAACATAGTTCGAGGTTTAAAAGCGCACACCCTAATTTCAGCCTGTGAAAATGAACACTATTTTTAATTAATTTTCAAACCTGCACCACATATGTGATGTTTTAACGGGGAAATACCTTCCAAAAATAGACCAGAGCTTGTTTCGATAACCATTACTTCTCAGACGAACTTGCGTTTTTACAATTAGGAAAAATGCATGTTGGGGTATTACAAAAACCTGGATGACCAGAACCACTTCAGTGTTCGGAAATGAATATCCTAAATATTAAAATGTAACTACTTCTAATTTAAATTAAAATAAAATAAATAGCTTTAATAGTGAAAAATACGCCGTAGTGTTTAAAAACTAGGGTCTGTCACTTTAAGCATTTCATATTTCATAACTACGAGAAAAGGGAACTTTCGTCAGATTACTATTTTTCTTTGCAGTCGTGAAATGAAGACAATGGCAGATGTCTTGGCTATGGTGACGAGTTATGGAGAAATACTGCTCGTGAACCCAGTCCGATTCCGTACCTCCTGACACAAACCCAGTGGAGACGGCGGCATATTGGAATGCAAGATGAAACTTGGATCCTGGGTTTACAACATCCAACAGTTCGACCTTCAGTGTGAGTCGGGTGGTGACGCGGCTGTTATATCCTTCTACGGACAGAACCCCACGTGGGAGATACTCAACTCTACTGCCACACGCAATGTACTCTACCACCAATGCTGTCCAGAAGGATACGCGGATATCACGTACACGTTCAGATTTCGAGAGAGGCAGCATTGAGAGATTTGCAGGGAGTTGGCTGTAGCCGGGTTGTGGGGTTAGCTTAGTGGGTAGGGACTCTCGCTTTAGGAAGCGATTAGGTCGTAGAGTCGACCCCTCTCGGTGGACTCCAGGATGTAGCCAGGCTATCTAAGTGTCGACTTGAAGCTGAATAATGATATAAAGGGTCCATATAAACACTCTATAAAGAGTCCACCTTCCTCCGTAACATTGTAGACGTTATACACGATGTGAAGTAGGTTTTTTATATTCTATGACCGTAATTTCGCTTTGTGAAACATGTTTAAAATCGGGTTTCTTGAGTTAGGTGGAGAATAGTGTTAATAAATTGCATATAAGTCGCTACATCCATGGGACCATTGCGTTAATTATTAATATTTTTATCATTCAGTATTTTATGGCTAGCATTTCAATTCATTTCATTTCAGATTATTTTCGTTCTTATAATCTAATTAAGGTTCAAACACGCTGTCCTGGGCACACACCTCAGCTATCTGGGCTGAGTTTCCAGGACAGTGGGTTAGTTGTTAGTGGTTAGTGAGAGAGAAGAGGGTGTAGTGATCTTACACCTACCCATGAGTCGTTAAAACTCGCTCTGGGTAGGAGCCGGTACTGGGCTGATAACCCTGTACTTACCAGCCTTATGTTCGATGGCTTAACCACGACGCCACCGAGGCCGGTTAGTATTTCAAATACCGTTGTAATACTGGTAATCTATCTGCATTTTTCTCTGTGGGTAAGTCAAAATAAGAAATGCATTACTGCTAATGGACGTAGCCCAGTGGTAAAGCGCTCGTTTGATGCGCAGTCGGTTTAGGATCGATCCCCATCGGTGGGCCCATTGGGCTATTTCTCGTTCCAGCCAGTGCCAGTCTGTGGAAAAGTGCATATAAAAGATCCCTTGCTGCATTAGAAAAAAATGTCGCGGATTTCCTCTGATGACTATGTCAAAATTACCAAATGTTTGACATCCAATAGTCGATGATTAATAAATCAATGTGCTCTAGTGGTGTCGTTAAACAAACACATTTTTTTTTTTTAAAAGACAACATTTCTCAAACTATGCATAGTACTGGACCAAAGAGTCAATTGTTTCTGTACCCGCCATCTCACCCTCAGTGTGTGGGACCAACACCCGATATTGGTACTATCGTAGCTATTCACTTACTACTTATCTTGAAACCACAATAAACTATGGTAATCAGATACTCCAAAAGTTAACTCCAAGTAATAACTGTAAAAGTTTGAAAATGTACAAATAACGGGTGTAGCAATTCGCCGGTACAGTCACAATTTTATTATTTAATGAAAGAAATGCGTTATTATGCGTAATGTGTTCTGCAATCATAAAGTTATATGAAGTTATGCGAACTCCACAGCAAGTCATTAAAGGGACATTCCTGACTTTGCTGCACTTGTTAAGATGTTATCGACTAACAGAGACTTTTTAACGATTGTAATTACATATCAAATATATTTTTCTGCATAATATATTAGTGGCTGTATATTAAACGTGTTTCTGATCGTTCTAATATTTGTACTAGGTTAAATTTCACTTTATTTCCAAAAATATAATTTTTACGTACGTACGAAATTATTTGAAGACAAATCCAGTATGGACTTTTTACAAATATTAAGACAACCCGAAACACATTGAATATACAGACACTGATATTCTAAACATGAAAATATATTTAATATGCAAATTTAATGGTAGAAATATTTTATTAGTCGGAAACATCTTACAATGCAGCAAACTCGGGAATGTCCCTTTAATAAAAGACAAAACTTCAATAATTATTTTCTCTTCTTGGTCAAGCAAGATGTGTAGTTACGAGAGTACCAATATCCGTTGTCGGTTCCACACAGTGACCCTGGCACCTTTGACCCGACCCCTGATTTACTACTGTTTCTGGCTACTCCTAAATACATTTTGTCCATGGATACTCCTCATGTTAGACGTTAGCCACAGCTCAGTAATAAAACAAAATGTTTTAACAAAACTAAATAAAGACTTACAATATGTGATAATTATATACCTTGTGTTATTTCCAATAATGACTAGTTGTTTCAACAAATCTTATTAATTCATTAAAATGTTTGAAAAAACCCTCAACACTTTCTGGTTTGATATTTACTTATAATATACAAATACATTTATCTTACAATGAGTTGTTTGAAAGCATATCAGTGGCGTAGGAAGGTGCAAAAACGTCGGGCGCGCACACACACATAAACACACACACACACACACACACACACACGCACACACGCATACGCATATGCGGTCATTATTAAATTAAAATAATATTTTCTTAGTTTTGGCGATCATGCGACCTTTTTTTTTAAGAATAATTTTAGCAAAGCCCATTTTATTGCAATATGTATGAGGTGTGTGGGTGCGTGCGTGGGTGTTTGTTTATTTATAAAAATAACTGAGAGCTGATAACCTTATTAAATTTGAAGGTTATGGTTGGAAAGGTTGGTTCAGGCCACATGGGAAATATTAATATTAAAGAAATAAGAGGTTGAGAAATGCCAATCGTATTTAGAACTTGGGCGTGACCAGTGGATGGATGGCGAGAAGGAGAGATCAGATCAAAGGTAAAAACCACCTACGCCTTATGGCCCTAAAAAATCCTAATTTCCTAACTTGTACATTGGAGGTTGCATAGTACCAAACAAGAGAGTTCCGTGTCAAAGTTCGAAGTGCACCTTCAAATATTTACGGACTAAAGGCAGCTGTGGGTGTGATTGGTAGTAATATGTGACATTGATTATTTGTGCAAATACTATTATCCATTGACAATAAATAAATACACTTTTATTTGTTATACAGTTGTAATGCAGTATATATCAGAGGTTGAAACTAATGCGGGGTACCCCCAAAAATGGAACTGCAATTTTCAGCAAAAATGATGGTTGCTATTAAAAACATTAATTAAATCTCTTAAATGGTATGTGACCCCCAATTTTCTTGCGGGTAGATTAGATGTGAGGTGCCACACTTTTTATTGATGTACTTCCTGGGTGTATTGATACGCTGCTTATATTAGTTTTATTAGTAAACGTTAACATTATCGGCAATAGGAATTGATTTGGTCTATTAGAACCTGGAACTGGTAGTCGAACTCGGGCTGAAGAGTTCCATTGACGTAGGGGAGATAATTTATTTTAAGCTTTGTCCTATTATCTACAGGGTTATGTGCCCTGACTAAGGCGTGTGTGCCTATTGTCTGTATTTGTCATCAAGCGACTGATAAAAACTTTCTGACAATTAAGTCAACTGAAACCATATACATTTGTATAAAATAATTGTTTTATTCTTTCTTTTTTTACTCTTTACTCGGGTAAGTTATACATTTTCTTAAAATAGATTTTCAAATATCATATACTTACATACCTACAAGGCAATGTTGATGTATGCATTTTGAGTGGGAGAAAAGTCGAATATGTGAAGAAAGCTTGAGATTCAAAACAAGAAAAAAAAGGTTGACTGTTACATACATAGATATTAACGCACTTGCACAGGAAATAATGAAATCCTTTCTAGTCTCACAAATTGTCCCATGTCGTTGCTGGGTCTCGAACCTATGGCACCAAATCGCCCGCAACTTTTGAGCTATTGAGGCATCCATATGCATGGGGCCTACAAGCTACGCGGTCGATCCCGCTTACGTGCATGAAACAGTGGGCAGACCTAGCACTGGCTTTTATGTATTGATACATGAATATCTATATATTGTATGTATGTCGAGGTTGACTGTTACATACATAGATATTAACGCACTGCTGCAGGGATTAATTAAATCCGTTGTAGTCCAGTAAAAATAATTTAAAAAATCAGCTTAACCCCACAACAAATTAGAACAGAAATGGTTTCTCTAAAACATACTCAAAATCCTCCCTCCAATTATGACGCAAAATATGACTTTTGGGGCCAAAAATTTAAAAAAATTAAAAAGTTTAAAACATCGCTGATTTCTAAAAATATATTTTTTAATTTAGCTATTACATATAATAAAGAAATTCTTGTCGGTTTTAAATCAGAATAAAGTATTTTGCATTTTATAACACATTTGAGTTGTTAACTTTAATAATTTTTTCGATCTTGGTGGCCACCCACCCCCCCCCCCCACCCCCCACACACACCCTTAAAATTGACCAAAAATCGTTGATTTCTGGATTAATGTTTTTATTTGTTGTAATATATAATATTATTTATATAATGATATTTAATATGCCTAAAAGTGTTAAAATATATGGTCCCTAAGGAGTTAGTGATGAATGAAAAGCAATAAATTACAAATCGTTATTTTAGTCTTAAAGAGGCATACTAGTTTTCGAAAAAAAAACGAGTAAAATTGGGAAAATCGCATTATTTGTCCGATGAAGTGTATCTACCTTACCCGAATCAATTTGAATACCTGCCTGCAACAGTACTTTTTGAAAAGTAACACATATCAAATCAATGATTATTTGGCCTAAACAGTGGCACATTATAACCAAAAGCAATTAAAGCTAATCCAGAATATATGATTGTAAAATAAATATCGCGTATTAAATATGCTCAGGAAGTGCCCAATTAAATCAAATGTGACGGCTTATAATAATGTTAAGAAAGTTTTTCGAAAATTATGTAATAATAAGAAAATGTTGTATAACCAAAGTATTATTGATGATATTGATTCTGCTGTTAAAGAAAAGGATGGTCAAACATTCCGGGAAAAGGTAAAGTTGCTATTATTTTGCAAACGTAGCCAATCAAACATATCTCTAGAGAAGTGGCATTCATATTTTAAATCCTTGCTTAATCCTAGTGTTTGTCATGGTTCATCTTTTGATGATGAAAAAAAAGTAAAGTTTGTTTTATTTAACGACGCCGCTAGAGCACATTGATGTTTTATCTTATCATCGGCTATTGGACGTCAAATATATGGTCATTCTGACACTGTTTTTTGAGGAAACCCGCTGTCGCCACATAGGCTACTCTTTTTACGACAGGCAGCAAGGGATCTTTTATTTGCGCTTCCCACAGGCAGGATAGCACAAACCATGGCCTTTGTTGAACCAGTTATGGATCACTGGTCGGTGCAAGTGGTTTACACCTACCCATTGAGCCTTGCGGAGCACTCATTCAAGGTTTGGAGTCGGTATCTGGATTAAAAATCCCATGCCTCGACTGGGATCCGAACCCAGTACCTACCAGCCTGTAGACCGATGGCCTGCCACGACGCCACCGAGGCCGGTTCTTTTGATGATGAGGTAAATTATTTTATTATTATTAATCATGGGTCTGTTGATTGTGTTGACTGCATTACATTTAATTCTACCTTTGATGTTATTAATGATGAAGAAGTAAGAAGTGCTATAAAATTACTTAAGTTAGGTAAAAGCCCAGGTGTGGATGGTGTGCCATCAGAGTTTTTTAAGAATGCATTATTTATTATACCGTATCTAAGGATTTTATTTAATTCTGTTCTAAATAGTGGTACATTCCCAGATTCTTGGAATGTGGGCTTAATTATTCCATTGTTTAAGAAAGGAGATATTACAGATCCAAATAACTTTAGAGGTATTTGGTTATTAAATATTATTGGAAAATTATTTACTTCTATTTTAGAAACTAGGATTAGGATATGTCTTGAATTTAATAATATTATCCATGAAGCACAGGCAGGTTTCAGAAATGATTACCCCACAATAGATCATATATTTACACTTCAGGCATTGTGTCAAAATATCTCAGAAAGCCTAAACATCGATTTTATGTTGCTTTTATTGATCTTCGCAAAGCTTTTGACTTGGTAGGTAGGAAAACGTTACTGTATGTGTTGCATATGAGGGGTATTCAAGGTAAAATGTTTAACATTTTAAAACATATGTGTAGAAAAAATAAAGGCTTGTGTTAGAGTATAGAATGTTAGGACATATCCCTTTACAAATCTAGTGGTGTCCGTCAAGGGTGTATGTTAAGCCCAGTTTTGTTTATAATTTTTATTAATGAATTTATAAATGAGATGAATGATAGTAATCTTAGAGGAATTTTTGTGAATTAAAATATTAATGATATACTAATGCTTCTTTTTGCTGATGATGGTGTACGTATTGACAATACAGTAATAGGTTTGCCAAAAAAGCTTGATGTATTAAATAAGATTTGTGTAAAATAGGGATTAGAAGTTAATGTTGATAAATCTAATATAATTGTATTTAGAAATGGTGGGTACTTAAGACGTAATGAGAAGTGGTTTTATAAGGGCAGTCAATTAACAACTGTGTCATATTATAAGTATCTTGGTATAACATTCTCTTCTCGTTTGAAATGGTCTAAGGCTTGCGAGACTTTATCTATTCAAGCGAGAAAAGCCTGTTGTCTTATTTTTATTTTATTCAAGAAATACCCTACATTATCATATAGTATTGTCCAGAATATATTTGATATTAAATAGCTCCTATTTTATTATATGGCTCTGAAATGTGGGGATTTACTTACCGAGAATCTATTGAAAAAGTACAAAGTAATTTTATGTAAAGGTTTTTAGGAGTTTCAAAGAGTGTATCATCAAATGCTGTACTTGGAAAAATAGATAGAGGTCATTTGTGTGTGAAATACTTTAGCCGTTGTATAAAATATTGGTGTAAATTGTTATATATGGATTCATCCAGATATCTCAAAGCTTGTTATGATATGTTGAAATGGCATTATGAAACTGGTACAATTAATTGGGTATCACATGTAAGAACATTGTTGTTTCAAACAGTGTTTTCTTATGTTTGGATTGCTCAAGAATGTGGCAGTATCAAGTTATTTATGTCCAGCTTTGTACAGAGATGTAACGACATTGATTTTCAACACTGGCATGATAAAATTAACTCTTCTCATTTTTAAAGGCATATTCTTCTTATAAATCTCTTTTAGAAACAGAAAGGTATATATTATATTTGTCACAATACAAAGATCTTTGAGATTTTTTTTCTAAATTTAGGTGTTTGTCACATAAATTAAAAGAACAGAAAAGCAGATATAATCCAGTAATAGAAAGAAATGTGTAATCTTAATCAAGTGGAAGATGAATATCTCTTTTTTAGT